>NC_047102.1:10422374-10659380 GCF_902459505.1 Geotrypetes seraphini
TAGGCACAGCTCGGTGTGGTTATCAATCAACCTCTAGGCGTCATTACCAGAATCACATCTAGTGGGCACCGGCAGGCATGATAAGGTTAAGTGCTGGTATATTAGGCCAGGCTTTTCCTGGTCTAATTCACCAGTGCCTAGGTTAAACCTATTCTCTAATGCACACCCACTTCACCCACCTTTCAGGTAGGCATCGGTAAGCACTGCTCCAAATATGTAATGTAATGTAATGTAATTTATTTCTTATATACCGCTACATCCGTTAGGTTCTAAGCGGTTTACAGAAAATATACATTAAGATTAGAAATAAGAAAGGTACTTGAAAAATTCCCTTACTGTCCCGAAGGCTCACAATCTAACTAAAGTACCTGGAGGGTAATAGAGAAGTGAAAAGTAGAGTTAGAGGAAAAATAAAAATAAAATAAACATTTTAACAAGACAGCATTGATCTAAATACTTTGGAAGGTAGAAGAGAGGAGAGAAAGGAATAGAAGCAGAAGAGGGAGCCGTTGAACAGTAGAATTCTGGAGAAATTTAAATGATAGAAATAGAACAAAACAAAGACAAAAGGCAAAACAATAGATAAGATTAAAGATAAATCATAAGCTGGAAAGAAAAATAAAATAAAACTTTGCCTTCAATCCACGGTTTCAGCGTCAGTGATGAAGTGGAGCAAGTAAGTTTAGGAGGAGCGATTGACGTTTCCAGAAAGGGCTTCTTCAGGAAGAGACTTGGCAGACAGTCCCAGGATGCCTATGTCTCCTCCCCTGCGATGTTCTCCCATCCATGCATTCCCTTCCAGACACACTGCCCGTGCCCCAGCCGCTCCAAGGAGGCTGCCCCAGATGAGGCCCACGGTGAATGCAGGATTCTCTCCTCTGCGGGAAAGCCGCCCGGAGCCGACAGTCGATCTTCTTAGCGGATTGCATGGGGGGAAGAGTTCACAAATACCACTCGGAACGCTTAATTAATGGTTTCTTAAATTTTTTTTAATTTTAATTGCATGGTCAATTACGATGCCAATTAAATTCCTTAATCAGTGTTGGGTTCCGCGCAGAACTCGGCAAGGCATTCTCAATCTAGGCACCCAAGGGCCAGATTCTATAAACAGCGCTGATCTCGGCGGCTGCCTAAAAATGGCCGCTGATCACGTGTCAATCACGCATCGGCGCCATTTATAGAATCGTGGCAGTTTTTAAAACAGGTGCCTTTAAAGTAGGCCAGCAATTTACAGGCCTATGTTTAAGGCATGTGTCTTGCACATACAGAAGCACCTAAGTTTGCCTAAGGCCATTTCCAGTGTAAACCACACCCTCGCTGGCCTCAGGAATCCTTAGGTGTGCCTAGATGCTTCCAAAGGTGCGCAAACAGTGCCTTCAACGTAGGCGTCATTCACATTTGTCCTTATTGGTTAGTTAGACTCCTACTTCCACCTAACTTGGTTAGTAGGACACCAACTTTTGCCTAATTGGTTAGTTCTGCCTAACTTGGTTAGTTAGAGACCTACTTCCACCTAACTTGGTTAGTAGGACACCAACTTTTGCCTAATTGGTTAGTTCGCCTAACTTGGTTAGTTAGAGACCTACTTCCACCTAACTTGGTTAGTAGGACACCAACTTTTGCCTAATTGGTTAGTTCTGCCTAACTTGGTTAGTTAGAGACCTACTTCCACCTAACTTGGTTAGTAGGACACCAACTTTTGCCTAATTGGTTAGTTCCGTCTAACTTGGTTAGCTAGAGACCTACTTCCGCCTAACTTTGCAACGCTGTTACTAGAATCCAGGCCTAACTGCCTAAGTTAAGCAGCCAAATCAAACGGCATAATGCGGCGTCACTTAGGCATTTAAGTTCTGAAGATCACACTTCTGCATAAGAGATAGATGAATGCAACAACTCAGATAAACTGTGGCGGTGTCCAGACATTGAATATGTAGGAATAATATTGGTGGCAGCCAGAAATGTTCACCGCTGCTAGTTAAAGATCCACCCCATAATTTCCATATCTACAACCCTATAGATAAGTTGTTTTTCCATGTCTCGTATCATAGACAGTGTAAATGAATTTTTGGTTGGTTGTAGCTTGAGGCATTCTGTCTTCAAGAGGGAGAGTTTCTTATTGAGTGAAGCAGAATTGACAGGACCAGCAAAATTTGTCACCATCCCCATAGATAACCGTGGGAAACCATCCCATGTCATTCTTTAATGTCTATCTCAACCTCAGTCCTTCTACACCAGCATTCTTCAATGCAAGGCTTGAGGGTCAGTGGCTGGGCCCATTCATACTCTGATTCTTATGTGAGCCAAGTATAGGACATTCAAGCCATTGTGACATCACTGATTAGGTTGGCTCTTATTGGTGGAATAAAGCATTATGACATCACAGTATTAACTCTGGGTACCAGAGACTGTCATTCTTTAGTGTGTATCTCAACCTCAGTCCTTCTACATCAGCATTCTTCAATGCAAGGCTTGAGGGTCTGTGGTTGTGCCCATTCATACTCTGATTCTTTCCTCCCTCCTTAAAGAATGACAAGGAGATGGTTTCCCGCGGTTATCCATGGGGACAGTAACTCTGACAAAATCTGTCACCGTGTCATTCTGTAAAGTCACTAAGGGCTACATGCACTGACCCTTATTATGCAAAAGAAAAAAGAAATAAAAGTCTATAGCATATTCTCTCTCCTCTTCCTTGTCTTTTCTTTTCAAAAATAAAGAACAACATTTTCTCCCTTTTTTTTCTTGGATAGTTTATAAAAGCCATCTTACCATGGCATCACCGAACACTTCCTGTTTGTTAATGCAGAGGGGCAGAGTACGCTGGCCAGGCGCGTTTAAAACCAGGACCCCTTGGTCATCCTAATTTGCATTAAGTATCACAGTTCATGTTCTCTGTTCACGTATAAAGCAAGGCAGTAATGAGAGGCCCCAAAGACGTGAATGTTGGAAGGTCAAATGAACAGCTCCTTAAACCTCAGTGGAAGTGGAGTCCCTCCTGAAATCCCTCGCTCAGTCGGGGCACCTTAGGTTAATGGAATCATGTTCCTAGATGTTTTAGGACTCTTCGGGGATATGTTTAAAAGGCTGGAGCATTCTGAGTAATTTAAATCAATATTTTTTTTGAACGTGTAGGGAGCATTAAGGGTTTCCAGGCTGGGCAAATAGGAAACCTCTCCACTTCCGTTATCCCTCTCTGGGGGATGAATATGCTTTTTCCCCTCCTCACCCCCCCCCTCTGCATTGCTTCATTAGAAAGACAGGGGCCATATGTGTAGATCCTTTCATATATTCTTCAGCAAGCTAGCAAAATGAAGAAAGAAAACAGGAGCCAACCACTAGGGCTTTCAGTAAAATGATGACCTAAAAGATGGCGGGATGACTGAAGTTGTGCTATGATCAAGTTTTTGATTTTAGGTATTAAGCAAAAGTTTTGTTTGAATTTAGAAGCCATCCCTAAACTTAGCAAGCGGCCACGAAGTTTTCTCTTAGAGAATGACACGGTGACAAAATTCATCACCGTTCCCGTCCCCGCGGATAACCGCGGGAAATAATCTCATGTCATTTTTTATTGTCTATTTCAACCTCGGTCCTTCTACACCAGCATTCTTCAAAGCAAAGCTTGCGGGTCAGTGGTTGTGCCCAATTATACTCTGATTCTTATGGGAGCCAAGGATAATGAAGCCATTGTGACATCACTGATGTGATTGGCTCTTAGGCACTGGTTGAATGAGCATTATGACATCACAATCTCTGCTCTGGAATGTTGCTGCTCAATCTCAGCATTCTTCAAAGCAAAGCTTGCGGGTCAGTGGTTGTGGCCATTCGTACTCTGATTCTTCCCTCGTTCCTTAAAGAATGACATGAAGATGGTTTCCCGCAGTTATCCGCGGGGACGGGAACGGTGATGAATTTTGTCACCGTGTCATTCTCTATTTTCTCTCACAAGGTGCTACTAAGACTGTTTTCACACTGTGTCTGTGGGAAAAGAAAGCTTAATAAACCAGGTGCTTAATGTAACACGGCCCACTGCTAGCAGAAGCCAGTGGCCTCTCTCCATCCCTCTCCCCATTTTGTCAACAGCATGCTGATAACTGCCTCATCATTAGAACATAAGAATTGCCATAAAGGTCCCATCAGCCTAGTATCCTGTTTCCAACAGTGGCCAACCCAGATCCCAAGTCCCTAGCTAGATCCCAAGGAGTAAAACAGACTTTATGTTGCTTATCCTAGGAATAAGCAGTGGATTTCCCCAAGCCATCTCAATAATGGTTTATGGTCTTCTTCTTTAGGAAATTAGCCAAACCTTTTTTAAACCCTGCTAAGCTATCTGATTTCCACCACATTCTCCGACAATGAATTCCAGAGTCTGATTACTCCCTATCCCTTTCTTTTCTCCTGCACTCTATCCTCTCCCATTCTCTCTGTCTCTCTCTCTCCCCCCAACAACCCCAACTTTTATCCCCATCTTCACCCCCATCTCACAGGCACCCCTCAGCCAGTCACTTCCTCCCCACCTCTCAGGCACCCTTCCACCAGTCACTCTGTACCCCTACCTCCCAGGCATCCTCTTCAGTCAATCACCCTACCTTCTAGGCATTTCTTCAACCAGTCATAACCACGTACCCCCATCTCCCTATCTCCCAGACACCTTTTTTGAAGGGGGGAGGGGGTCTTTGGTGGGGAATGAGTGTGGATGTGTTTTATAGTTATATATTCATTCAATTTTCTATACCGTTCTCCCAGGGGAGCTTAGAACGGTTTACATAAATTTATTCAGGTACTGAAGCATTTTTCCCCGTCTGTCCTGGTGGGCTCACAATCTATCTAATGCACCTGGGGCAATGAGGGATATAAGTGACTTGCCCAGGGTCACAAGGAGCAGCGTGGGTTTGAACCCACAGCCTCAGGGTGGCGAGGCTGTAGCTTTAACCAGTATTAGGAAGTACTAACTGGATAATGCAGACACCATAGGTGCACAGAGCCTCCTAAATCGGGGATGCCAAGTGCTCCCACGTTAATGTTTTTTTCAATAATAGAAAAATTAGGGTGGGACCTGCTAAAAGAAAAAAGTCCCGATCTTACGTTGCATTAAAAATCAGCAGGAAAATTCCATGTTAAAAAGTGCGTTTTAGTGAAAGATTTGTACCTGAGAAAGTGGAGGACAAAGCGTCGTTCCTAAGGTGCGACCGTGGGATTTGAACCCCGACTACCCTTATTGGCACTCTAACCACTAGGCTATTCCTTCATACCAAACAATTGACCCAGTGGAACATCATCCATCGTATCAAATGAAGAAGGTCAACGGGCTGAAGGAGGGGTAGGGGATTTGGTTTGGGTAGCCTGATCCTAGGCTTTCTGCTAAAGATTAACTCAGTGTTCCCTCATATAAACCTGACTGGGCCCCTCTTCCCCCCGTTGCTACTTGTCAGTACTGTGATGGGGGAGGAAGGGAAGCAGGTTGACGAGAGGGCAGGATAAGATCAAAAAGCTTTTTAGGCATTTTAATCACCCCTGACCTCACAGGTGACAGGGGCCAGATGCAAAGAGATTTCATTGGGCTATTTCATCTTGTCAAGCTTAAAAGAATGGCGGTGAGAGAGATTATGATTCCCTATTTTCTACGTACAGTTCCGAGACATCTGGTATCTTTTCTTCAAACACATAACCAAGCTTGGCACTTAAAGGTGATAGGCAAGGAATTTCTCAACATTTAGATCTTCCTGTTCTTCTTCCCATGAGGTATTCTGTCTTTTGCAATGTGCTGGCTTTTCATCTGCTACATAAATTATCCACCATTTCAACTCCCGGAGGTATACTCCTCTCTCATCAGGAATTACTGCTCTCCCTACTGTGTCACTGGCTATCCAAACACCCGTGGAAAAAGATTTTGATCATGTATTCACTGAAGTCTAGAATACGATAGCTGGGTCTTTAACCTAAAACAAATTTCCCAAAAGACAAGGTCCATGGTAGCGGAAGTGATGTCATAAGAACGTTAAGAATCGCCATACTGGGACATACCAAAGGTCCATCAAGCCCAGTATCCTGTTTTCAAAGTAGCCAACCCAGGCCCCAAGTACCTGGCAGAAACCCAAAAAGTAGCAACATTCCAGAGCGGAGATTGTGATGTCATAATGCCTCATTCCACCAATGCCTAAGAGCCAACCTCACCAGTGATGTCACAATGGCTTCATTTTCCTGTATTTGGCTCACATAAGAGCTATTAACTGGGACAGACCAAAGGTCCATCAAGTCTAGTATCCCGTTTCCAATACTGGCCAATCCAGGTCACAAATACCTAGCAGAATCCCAAAAGAATAAAACAGATTTTATGCTGTTTATCCTAGGAATAAGCAGTGGATTTTCCCAAATCTATCTTCAAGTTTCATGTTTATTTTAAAAATTTTATATAATGCCCAATTGGCCTTCTAGGCAGTGAACATTGTCTTAAAAACATATATGGAATAACAATACATCCTTTAAAACAATAATCATTATTAAAAACATTTAAAAACAATACAAAGAAACAGAAACAGAAACAAAAAAGGGAAGAAGGGTAGAACTACAATTTATCAAGTAAAAAGAGAGAACATATAGGGAGAAAACAAAAGGGAGGGTGTCTAAAAGCAGGATAAAACTATGTAGCCCTAAAAAGGCATTTAGGTCTCGAAAGCATCAAGAAAAAGAAATGTTTTTAAATTCGTCTTAAAATGATGGAGTTGATTCTTCCTGTAAGTGGACCGGATATTATTCCAAAGAGATGGAGCGCTTACAGAGAAAATAGTAGACCTCATTGTGTTGATAAACTTCAGAGATGGGCTAGATAAAAGATTTTTAGAAGATGATCTTAAAGTCTTAGAAGAACTATAGGGAATAAGAAGGTTATTGATAAATTCTGGTTGACTATTTTGTCTAGTTTTATGCGATTCTATGTTCTACCAACAACCAATGAGCTTTATAAAGGAGGAGTTTTCTTTTAGGAAATATCATTCTTCTTCTTCTTCTTTTGTACCTGTTTTACCTGCTGAGCAATGACAGTTCTTTTTGAGGTTATGACTTTACTTATGGCAAGGGACAACCACAAGAGGCTAATATTAGATGGATGGGTGGGGTTGAGGGTGGCAGATGGACAAGGGTGACGGGACTAAATCGCGGAGACAACGGCGTGCCGACAACTGAGCGCAAGGTTGACGGTGCGCCGAAGAAAAGCACTATTTTAAAGGGTTCCGACAGGGGGTGTTGGTGGGGAACCCCCCCCCTATTTTAACAGACATTGCGCTGGCGTTGTGGGGGTTTGGGGGGTTGTAACCCTCCATATTATACTTAAAACTGAACTTTTTCCCTAAAAAACAGGCAAAAAGTTCGGTTTCAAGTATAATGAGGGGGGTTACAACCCCCCAAACCCCCCACAACGCCAGCGCGATGTCTGTTAAGTAAAATAGGGGGGTTCCCCACCAACAACACCGTCGGAACCCTTTAAAATAGTGCTTTTCTTCAGCGCGCCGTCAACCGTGCGCTCAGTTGCCAGCACGCCGTTGTCTCGCGCGATTTTGTCTATGAACCATGGACAAGTGTTCGAGAATCAAGATTATAGTAACAGGAGTAGGGGACCCATGGCTGGGGAACTGTCTGGGTCCCAAAGTGTCCCGTGATCTATCCCTAGGCTAAGGACCACATTGAAATTTGATGTGAAAAAGCACGGTCTGTCTGCTTGCCTAATTTGGAAAATTGCATCTCGTTTTCCCAAAGGTTCTGTTTCTTGCAGCATCCACAAGAGAGAATAAAATCAGCATTAAACAATTGTGCAAGTCACAGTTTGTGCACGAGGAAGGTAGTTTTATAACTGGCCACGGCAATGAAAAGTATGTTTGTGCTTCCTTACCACTAAAGGACACCCCTTTTCAGTTTGAAAATTATTCCGGGAAAAACAAAAAACCAACTACAGTCAAACCTTGGTTTGCAAGCATAATTTGTTCAAAAGCATGCTTGTAATCCAAAACACTCAGATATCAAAGCAAATTTCCTCATAAGAAATCATGGAAACTCAGACGATTCGGTCCACAACCCAAAAACTTTAATACAAAATGCTGTATGTATTTGCATTGCAAGATCTCGCTCGTTTAGAACAGTCACTGCACTCCCGCAGCGTCAGAGAGAGAAGAACCATCGGCTCAGTTATGATGATGTGACACATATATACTGTATGTACTTGTATTGCAAGACAATGCTTGTATAGCAAGTTAAAATTGAATAAAATGTTTTCCTTGTCTTGCAAAACACTTGCATACCAAGTTACTTGCAATCCAAGGTTTTACTGTATACACATTCATATCTACTAACGGAGGCAGGGAATTTTTTTCAGAGTTGAATTTAATTACTTGCCATGTCACAAATCCGAGCTTACTTACAAGCAAGTACACAAGTTATTTCCTTGTCTAAATGGCTTATGGTAGAGAGTGACAAGGTGACATCACCGTTCCCGTCCCCGCGGATAACCGCGGGAAATAATCCCATGTCATTTTCTAGTGTCTATTTCAACCTCAGTCCTTCTACACCAACATTTTTCAAAGCAAAGCTTGCGGGTCGGTGGTTGTGGCCATTCATACTCTGATTCTTCCCTCTCTCCTTATAGAATGACATGAAGATGGTTTCCCGCGGTTATCCGCGGGGACGGGAACGGTGATGAATTTTGTCACTGTGTCATTCTCTAGCTCATGGTTTAAATTTTCTCCTGAGGCCAATGGAGGGTGAAGGGACAACCAAAATCGGTTTCACAATGCGCCTCCCTAAATGCTCAGCTGTTCCTCCCCTCTAAAATATTTGCAACTTTTTTGGATAATTGAAAAGTCTGTGAGCAAATGACCCCTCCTGTGGCGGGTTATTTCTTGATATGCTATACCCTCTTTGAGGACAGCAGAGCAGTATCAAAAGGTGGCCACAGCAGGGATTTGTGGAGAGGCAGAATGGAGGAGGGGCTGTTTTGATTTTCTTTTGATTTTAAATCCTTCCTCAATCATTCCTAACATTCCACGGATCTTTTGGGGGCCATTGTTGCTCCCCGGGCCAAAGATTTTAGGGGACTGTCCACAAAGATTCCAGGCGCTCATTCTGGAGTGAAAACGGCCATACGAGTCAGCTCCTCATCGTTTGGGGTTTTTCCCCCCCCCGCCCCCCCAATGTCCACTAGCTTGCTTTTACCTTTGTTAATAGTAAAACTCATTTGCTACTTTGAGGCACCCTCACTCAGTTCTGCGAGATCCTCTTTTGACTCTGCACTAACATGTGTATAACACTGGGATCTGGAGTGGCCCCGTTGTACCCCCCTGTCCTCCTCCCCCAACTTAAAACACTTAACATTAGACCCAATTCTTTTACCTCAATAATAATAATGCACCAAACTCTTATTGGAAGAGAAACTAGGCCACAGCTTTTATATTAAACAATATTTTATGTATACATACACTGGGAGCTAGGATATTATCAAATGTGCACTACTTAGAATCCCAGAATGTAATTCAAAAGGGGTTTTTTGTGTGTTGTTTTTTTTTTTATATGGGACTGCTCAGACCTACAACCCAGTGAGTAAGTATAAAACTAATTCAGAGTTGCTGCCGGGACCATCATAGCTTAGTCACCGTCCCTACCCGCCTTGAAACCCAGTGCTAAAACATAAATCAATGTGTGCGACTTGACCAACTTGACCTGAAAAATGTGAAGACGGCTGGGTAAATCAGTAGGCTCGGTGGCTGCTCAGGAATCGGTAAAAAACGAACAAACTCAGTCAGGACACCCCCCAACTCGAGTTTCGGGACCTTCATCAGGAGGGGAATCTTACTGCGGCTGCACAGAGATAGGCGAGCTGGCCAGACAGCCATAAAAAAATAGGACTAGAGCCCTGGCCCTGCCATGCCAGCTAGGACCTAGGGTAGGCTTGGAACTCCATGCCCTTTTCCGGGTCACCTGTCTCAACCAAACCGTTCATCACCCGATGAGCCCCAAAACCCAATAGCTCGGGATTACTGCCGCTGAAACAATCCCATGCCCCTCTTCCTATTAGCTTCTCTCTCTCTCTCTTCTAGGGTGGGAGGGCAGGGAAAATCCACCTCCAAGGAACAGGAAGAGACCTGTGACTTGGAGGCGGTACCTTAAATATCTCTTGGATGCCTCCCCCCCCTTTCCTGATTTCCCTTCCTGCAGTGGGAACATTTTGAATTTTAACTCCTGCCCTCCCCTCCACCCTCGTTTCTAGCCCTCCCTGCTACCTCCCAAACCTTGACCTTTCTCGAGACCCTCCTTAAATCAAAAGGTCTCAGTGGGCAACCAAGAAGGGCCATCCAGCCCCCTGTTAAGATCGCCCATCGAGACTCTAAATTAATGTTATTATCTGGCTTAATTTTGAAGCTTTGGTCACATTTACCACCTCACTGTTTTCTCTTTCCTGAATCATTTATGAATCCTTGGAACAATTATAGTTTTAGAGCACAGATTTATCAGACATCATAACTTACTCACCTTCATGGAGAAGATTCATTCTTTAGTTGTGAGAGAAATTATTAAAGGCTTTTTGAGAAATTTAAGTAAATCAATTAGATCGCCTAATTCACATTGGTGTTTGATACCCCAAAGAACTCTACCAGATTAGTAAAATATGATAATTTATTTTTTTTTTTTTTTTAAGAAATGCCATCTTTTTTTGGTTTGTTTTCAGGGTTCTATACTTTCCCTGGGGTACTCTCTTTTTCCTTCCCTCTTAATTATATATCTCTGTAATATAAGGGTGGCACGTCAATTGTGGCCGGGTCAATGGCACGCCGACACGAGTGCAGGATGATTGCGTGCCGCCATTTCCAGCGCTTTTACGGCTTACTGGGATCATTTTGAGAGGAGTGGGGGGGAACCCCACCCCACTATACTTATAAATGCTCATGCTCCCGCTGGAGGTGTGTGGGAGGGAACCACCCCAATACACTGAAAACCCCGAACAGCAAGAGAACAGAAGTTTTCAGTGTATTGAAGGGTATTTGATATTTGTGGGCTATGTCTAGGATAGGTCTAATGTAGAGACTAAATAATACGGGGGATAGTAGATTCCCTATGGAACACCACATTTGATCGGTTTTGGTTTCAATAGTGCATTGTTGAGTAGTACGCTTTGGGATCTAATATTCAGGAAAGAGGTGAACCATCGTAATGCAGTGTCTCAGATACCAATTTCAGAGATCCGCGCAACGAGGAGAGGATGGTCAATAGTGTCAAATGCCGCGCTGAGATCCAGCAGCACCAGAAGGTTATCGTTACCCTATGCATGAGTTTCCAGTTCTCGTCGATGATGTCGAGAAGGATGGTTTCACTACTGTGGAATTTCCTGAATCCCAACTGGAAGATGGATAGGGCTCCTTGTCTGTTGATGAAAGAGTGTAATTGGTTTAACACTGATTTTTCCAGATCTGGAATTCTTTGCCAGAGAATATAGTAAAAGCAGTTAGCTTAGCAAGGTTTAAAAAGAAAGGTTTGGATAATTTCCTTTAAAAAAAAAGTTCATAAACCATTATTACGGTGGACTTAAAAAAAAAAAAAAATCTACTGCTTATTCCTGGGATAAGTAGCATGAAATCTATTTTACTCTTTTGGAATCCTGCCAGGTATTTGCAACCTGGATTGGCCACGGTTGAGCTTAATTGACCTTCAATGTGTCCCGGTATGGTGATGCTTTTGAACTCATTCCCCGAGCACATACCACTGCCATCATCAGAACCAGTACGTTGGAACGAGAATTTCAATAGCACCATATATCATTAACGATCACTACTGCAGTAAATTGACCTGCTCCTAAATTTAGCACCGAGGCACACCGCGGCACTAAAAAGGCCCTCTGTTCAGTCATTTTTGTGGCCAAGTTTGTAAATTATCCCCTTAGCTTCCCGGTAGATGTCTGGGTCACGTCAGTTCTCATGAATCATAAATCTCTAGCAGAGATGTCCAGACCAAAAAGTCATACGATTTCAGAATAACAAAACAGTTTCAAAGTGTTTTCCCTCTCTGATGTTATCTAGAAAAATTGTCATCAACGATACCACTGATTAATTGAATGAGTCTCCGGACCAGACAATAAAATCCTAAACAACACCCAATGGAATTTCAAATTGCTGTTGTCCGACTCCAGACCTATTTTGTCATTTTCTTTCATGGCATGAAATTATAACTTTATAAGATAGCTATCCATTAGGTGGGTGTGTCTATGCTCTAAAAGGTAGAGCTTTAAAATCTGATTTGCTGATGGCTTTGTACATATAATTACCCCCTCTTTTACTAAGATGTGCTAATCGATTAGTGCGTGCTAAACACTGACGTGTCCATGGACTAACATGCATGCAGCCCTCAATAATTGAGATTATCGCATGTGGTGCAAAGGTGTATTGGCTACTTTCAGAACTGCTTCCTTAGGCTTCTAAATATGGCTGAAAATAGGGAACAAAATTTAGGAGCCTAACTTAAGGGCAGAAATTTAAGTGCTCTAGTTTTTTGTTGTTTTTTTTTTTATGTTGCACCTACGGAGAACTATAGGTGTGCCAGCAGACAGCATTTGATTTCCTTGTGGCATGACACTCTTCTTTGACTGATTTGTGGTCAGATTCATTCGAGTGTCGGTATACCTCGTAAATCATCATTAGTGACTTTTAAGACTCCTGAAGCAGGCCTGTTGGCCGAAACATGTGCATGTCGAGTGAATTTGTCAATTTGATGTTTGAACAATAAAGATCGTCATTTCACCAGACGGATTGGAGGACACTTTTTTAGTGCACATCATTCTCTTTTGGACAATTCCACTCTGGTTGTTGCCTTCTTTTTCTGCACCCATGGAGGCCATTTTTGAGAAAGACATTCAAGCCCGACTTGAACGTTTCCCGCTAAACGTCCAAAATCGGAAGCACAGAAACGTTCATTTTTAAAAGTCGAACCACTAGACATCCCCCCCAATTTTTAATTTTTTTTGCCTACTTGAATGTCTAGGCCAACAGAATGTCCAACCCTCAGGACACCCCATTTTTGACCACAGAAATGTCCAGGTTGAAAACTTCTAAATCCACAAGGGTTGGCCATCATTGTGACATGCCAACCGAGCAGTGGGACACCTTAGAGGGCGCTGCTGTGAACGTCACATAAAGGGTGCCAGAAGTACATCTCACCATAACCCCCTTATAATTTAAGGTGAACCCTCTAAAACCTACTGTACCCACCTGTCTACCACCTTATGGCTGCAGGAGACACCTATATAGCAGTATAGTAGGGTTTTGTGGGTTTTAGTAACCTCACACTTTCCACCATAATTGTAGTGGTTAGAGTGGCTGATGGGCCCGAGTCCTTCTCTCTATCGTTCACTTCCCCATCCACCAGGTTACTTAAGACACCTGTAAGATGCTTTGATAGGCTTTCCCATACCAGGTGCTGCTGTTCTAGAAACAGGTATGTACTGTTTCGTTCAGATTTTTGAGGGTGGGAGGGGGGTCAATGAGCATTGGAGCAATGTAGGGAGTTATAACTACTTGCATATAGTGGTCATATGATCAATTTGGGTACCTTCGTGGCACTTTTAAAACAGGTCTAGCTCCGAGCATCTAAGTTCCGTCCAGTACGTCTTGACGTCTTGGGAAAGGTTCAATTATCACCACAAGACATCCAAGTTAAGCCCACCCAATACATGCCCATAACGCACCTCCCAACCCCCCTTCCCCCGAACTCTAGATGCACATCAGGGAAAATGCCTCGCTAGATATCCAGAAAAAGGCTTAGAAAATCAGCACTTGGGACGTCCCGGTGATTAGGATGTCCAAGCGCCAACTTATGATGGTTTTTGGAGATTTTTAATTTTTGATTGCGAGACCCATAATATCTAAATACCCAGAACTGAAATAAGTGCATCTTCTAATCTACATGCAAATCCCTGGCTTCTGATTGGACTAGATGAAAACTTACATCACAAAGCAGTATCTTTATTCAATTTTCTATACCATTCTCCCACTATAGCTTCTTGGAGCCTCTTCATGATGATCTGTGCTCTATTATGGCTGATGTAGTTGTCTTGTGCTTTGAGATCTTGTTACAATATAAGGGCCCAGATAAAATATAGCTTTAATTTTTGCCTTGTTTATTATATTTTAAACATGACTTTTTTTTTTTTTTAAGAACATAAGCATTGTCTCTGCCGGGTCAGACCAGGGGTCCATCGCACCCAGCAGTCCGCTCCCGCGGCGGCCCTCCAGGTCCATGACCTGAAAGTGTTCCCTACCTAACCTAAAATGTCCATACCCTATTCACTCAATGTCCTGTAAGGTAAACCTCTATCTGTACCCTGTTATCCCCTTCGCTTCCAGGAAGTCATCCAGTCCCTTTTTGAACCCAGAATTGTACTCTGTCTTATCACCTCTCCGGGAAGCGCGTTCCAGGTGATAAGCTGTAGTGGAAAATCAGGTTGGGGTGGGGAAAGAGGTTAGGGCCACTAAGAGAGTGAATAGAATGCTAGGTATAACCAAGAAGGGTATTACAACCAGAACGAAAGAAGTTATCCTGCCGTTGTATCGGGCGATGGTGCGTCCGCATCTGGAGTACTGCATCCAATATTGGTCGCCGTACCTTAACAAGGATATGACGATACTCGAGAGGGTTCAGAGGAGAGCGACACATCTGATAAAAGAGATGGAAAACCTTTCATACACTGAGAGATTGGAGAAACTGGGACTTTTTTCCCTGGAGAAGAGGAGACTTAGAGGGGATATGATAGAAACTTACAAGATCATGAAGGGCATAGAGAGAGTACAGAGGGACAGAAAGAGAGAGAGAAAGGGAGACAGAGAGAAATAGAGAGAGATAGAAAGAAAGAGAGAGAGAAAGAGAGAGAGAAAAGAGAGAGATAGAGAAAGATTGGAGAAACTGGGACTCTTTCCCTGGAGAAGAGGAGACTTAGAGGGGACATGATAGAGACTTACAAGATTATGAAGGACATAGAGAGAGTGGAGAGGGACAGATTCTTCAAACCTTCAACAAATAAAAGAACAAGAGGGCATTCGGAAAAGTTGAAAGAGGGCAGATTCAAAACAAATGCTAGGAAGTTTTTCTTCACCCAATGTGTGGTGGACACCTGGAATGCGCTTCCAGAGGGTGTGATAGGGCAGAGTACGGTATTGGGGTTCAAGAAAGGATTGGACAATTTTCTGTTGGAAAAGGGGATAGAGGGGTATAGATAAAGGATTACTGCACAGGTCCCGGACCTGTTGGGCCACCACATGAGCGGACTGCTGGGCACGATGGACCTCAGGTCTGACCCAGCGGAGGCACTGCTTATGTTTTTATGTTCTTATTATGAGCTATGTTTAAGATGTTGTTTCACAGTTGATCTCAGTTATTAGTAACTAGGTGGCATTGCATAAAATGGAACCTGTGCTAAACTAGCATGAGGAGCTTCAGAATCTGGAACTGCGACTGTGATGTCATAATGCCTCATTCCACCAATGCCTAAGAGCCAACCTCATTGGTGATGTCATAATGATTTGATTGTCTTGTACTTGGCTCACTTTTATTACAGTGAAATCGATTTCTAGAGACATTACATTACATTACATTTCTTTCTTTTCTTTAATAAAGAGATGAAGTTATGAATATAGGCTACAGTTATGATATATTATTTTACTGAATAAAATGAGACTTGGGCTATAATAGCATGAGTTAGTGATAAAAATAACATCTTAATTATTAATGTGTCATTTTATCACTATGCTGATACCTATGGGGTCCTTTTACTAAGGCGTGCTAGCTGTTTTAGCTATGAATGCGTTAGCATTTAGTGCGCACTAATTTTTAAATTTGTACCTGAAGTAATCGAGGGTTAAGTGACTTGCTCAAAGTCACAAGGAGCTACAGTGGGATTTAAACCCTGGTTTCCTCGTTTTTCAACCTGTTGCTTTCTTAGGCGATCAGCAGAGCAGTTTAAACAATGCTTTTTTATTTTTCTATGAAACTTTACTCAGTACATTATAGAAACACAAAAGTAGAGAAATTCTGTACGTCAGTACTCTCTGACAGTGCAGAGATAAGAGAGGCACGGGATGAGAAATGAAAATCCAAGGATTTATGTTTCAGGATGAGCGATTTGAAGAGGTGGGTTTTAAAGCTGGACCGGTGATGGATGGAGTGTCTTGAACATTAGGAAGGAATTTGTTCTGGTGGAAGGGGAGGAAGGGTTCTGGAGGAAAGGAGAAGGTACAGTAGTGAGAGGGGGTCTGTTTAGTGTTGGGAGTGTGGCAGCAAGGAAAAGACCGAGATCAAAAAAGGGAAAGGCGGGAGCATAGGAGAATAAGAACAGAGTGGGGAGGTATAGGTAGGAATTGGAATATAATACATGCTTTGACACACAGCACTCCCCCGCGAACTCGCAGTTCCGAGGTCGCAGCCCCAGTTCATCCACCTATTGGGAGCTTATTCGATAGGCTGCAGTGTGGCGCTGTGGTTTCCTCTGATGAAAGAGTCCTGTAGATAAGCAAAACTAATTCAAGCCCTGTGATTCGTGAATCCCAGTCAATGAATCTACCGGACCCTTGTGATACACGATTTCTCCGCAAGCAGCAAAGTGGCCTCTCTCGCCTCCGATCCCCGCCTCCAATATTCACGGTTTTCTGAACTTTGCAGGTGCTCCTGGAACATAACCCCCGCGAATTTCGGGGGAGTACGGTATACCGTTTGAAGAGAGAAGCAGAGTGGGATGACAATTGATTAATTGGCTTCAAGTCAAAGTCAACACCTGGCAACCATACAGATTGACTTTCTCCAGAACTTCCCGTCTTCTAGCTGTGTACGGAGGCTTTTTAATGGAGCACATTCTTTGCTGTTGCGATTGTGTCAATCCGTCTTATTGATGGTCTTGCATACACTCTTTCCTAGCATAATTGCCTTTTCCAGAGTCTCCGGCTGTCAAATGATTTGACCAAAATACGATATAGCTTCAGTCTAATGGTGAGCTTCTAGTGAAAATCAAGGTTTTATTTGGTCAGTGACCCATCTGTTCGATTTCTTGGCTGCCCACGGTATTCCTAGCAGCTGTTTCCGGCACGGAATATTCAGTTTGAAATGAGAAAGAGATCAGTTCTGAGGCAGTCAACATACGAGGGGATGCTGAATAATTCTCAGCCCAACCCAAGAAGAGAATGATGTGGATATGTTTCAATCAATGATCTGAAACAATGTCAAAATATAGTACTGTATTTTGTTTCTGCAAATTGGCACTTAAAGAAATAAGATAACTCTTTTCAGCAACATTGACAAAATAACACTCAGAATTTAGGAGAACTTTTCAGCACACCCTCCTATGTAATAAAAATGAGCCAAGAATAGGATAATCAAGCCATTGTGACATCACTGATGAGGTTGGCTCTTACTGGTGGAATGAGGCATTATGATGTCACAATACCAGCTCTGTTTACCAGAGACAGAAACTCTTCACACTATGAGGGAGTGCTGAAAAGTTCTCAGCCCACCCAAGAAGAGAAATAAAATGGATATGGTTCAATCAATGATCTGAAACAATGAAGGGAAAAAAAAAACACCAGAATTTGTTTCTGCAAATTGGCACTTTATGAAATAAGATAGCACTCATTTCAGCTCCAGTGGCAAAATAACGCTCAGAATTTAGGAAGTTGGTTGTTGGGCTGAGAGGGAAAATATTTAGCAGCAGAATAAATATAGATGAAACTAACTTCTGGTTTGTCCATCATGAGCAAGTCAATAATGACCCTCGAAGTTAATTGAGGGGGGCTGTAAGGCCGAAGGTACCCCTAGGGTGCCCACAACCCTTGCACTGAGCAGGTCTAATGATATACCAATGCTCTATAAATCTTTCTATATTTAAGTCAAGAAGTAACAATAACCACATATTCAATATTTAACCAAACCCACTGCTGGTGACCTACGATACCCAACTTATTTAATAAATTATTTTGTATTTGATTGATTATTTCCTGGGGTGGAAAAAGCTTCAGAAAATGCAGCTGGTATCAGAACGTGAAAGATCACAACGTCATTGGCAAAAAAACAAAAATACAAAACAACCCATCTCCTTATGTAATCAATCGTTTCATGAAATCTCCTTAAAATTTCACCTACTTGTGATAAACTTAAAAACTTTGTCTTTAAATACATTAGATTCTATCTGACTATATCATGCAATTATTTAAGTCCATGCAGTCATGCGTTATAAATTGTGCCATCCTGTGCTCCCTCCCACCCTCTGTTGTACCACTTGTAGGATTCTCTAAGAATTGACATTGAACATGTCTCCATGCCTTGCCATTGTTCACTGAATTTTCCACAAGCGTTTTCTCTGTTGTGTCAAAGTGAGATTTATAGTGACTGATCCTGCCTATTGAAATCAGTACAAAAATAGACTGACAAAATTTTGTGGAGATTTTGGTTAGGATTTTTCCTGATGTATCAAGAGCTACGCAATTGAGAAGAAAAGAATTTCTAAAGTTAAAAAACAAGGGTTTTAGCTCTTGAAGCATCATATTACTTAAAATTTCCATGTAAATGTCTTGTCAAAATACAAGACTATTGAATATGTATTTTGGGACCCCCCATTCAATTGCAACAGTTTTTATTAGCTAGAGAACAGAAATGATTTTACTTTTCGTTGTTTCACAACTGAGAAATTGTAGGAGGTAAAAGTAGTATTGAAGGGTTTAATATTCATAAAAGTATGAATCAAGAACCATTTCTTTGTTTCTTCTTATCTTTTTGTAATTAGAAATGGTGCCATGTCTCCCCATTGTTGTGGGCTTTGAAAAGAATTTTGTTTTGTATGTATAAATACTGTTAAATTATGTTAAGAATCCTTTTTTTCCTTGGTATCATCTGATACTGTAACTATTAAATCTGTATAAATTAAAAAAAAAAAAAAATCAGTACTACAAGTCCCATAATGCCTCAGGATGGAAAGTTAGACATCCAGGATTGGGCAACTTGGCATCTCTGCATGCTCCATTCTACACCACCTACTATGGACATAAATGAAGATAACATTTCACTTCTGACATTCAAAATCCGTCAGTCACAACAACCGATCTTCCTTCAGAAGCTACTCATCCCTTCTGGTCCCTTGAGGACGCCAAGATCTGCAGATCATAATCTTTTGGCTACTTCCTCTTTACAAATCATCAACAAAAGAAGAGCCGAAATTTTCTCAGTACCCGCGCGGCAAACATGGAACCACTTACCGTCCTTTATTAAAGAAGAAAGTTGATTAGATAAATTCAAGAGCTCCCTTAAAAGTTTCCTTTTTCAAGATGTTTTTTGAGAGCTAAATTCAAAGATAAACCTCCGATCCTTAAATCAATACAACCACAGTTACAACCAGCCTTTCTTAGGCTACCACCTAACCCTCCCCTATGATTTTACCCATTTTATGTTCAAGTTTATTGAAAAAAATTTATACCGCTCAATTAAACTTCTGAGCGGTGTACAAATAAGTACTAATAAGGAACAGACAATACAAACTTACATAAATGAATCTCATGATGAGTTTACAAGACAAGTAATACACAAACTTTAAACAAACAGAACAAGAGGGGGGGGGGGAAAGAGATGAACTACAATGGTTAAAGTAAAGTGAACATGGAAGGTAAGGTACGATAGGAAGGGGATTTAAAAAAATAAAAAATAAATTTAAAATTTAGCCCTAATAAGGGCAGTTAGGTGTCAAAGGTGTCATTGAAATAAGAATGTTTAACTTAATTTAAATTGAGGAAGAGATACTTCTGAACGGAGATGATTAGGGTTAGGGTTCCAAAGAGAAGGGGCAGTTACCGTGAAGTTATTGGATCTAATAAGAACATAAGCATATGCCCCTGCCGGGTCAGACCAGGGGTCCATCACGCCCAGCAGTCCGCTCCCTTGGCGGCCCACCAGGTCCATAACCTGTAAATGCTCCTTACCTAGGATGTTTATATCCCATTTACTTAATGTCCCGTAAGTAACTCGCTATCCTCTTCTCTTTCAGGAAGTCATCCAGTCCCTTTTTAAACCCCAATAATGTACACTATCCTATCACCTCTCCTGGAAGTGCATTCCAGAAGTCCACCACCCTCTGAGTGAAGAAGAACTTCCTAGCATTTGTTCTGAATCTGTCTCCTCTCAATTTTTCTGAATGGCCTTGTGTTTTTGTTGTCCCCGCTAGTCTGAAGAATCTGTCCCTCTCCACCTTCTCTATGCCTTTCATGATTTTATAAGTCTCTCCGCTTTTCCAGGTAAAGAGCCCCAACTTGTCCAACCTTTCGGCATATGAAAGGTTCTCCATGCCCTTAATCATCCTTGTTGCTCTCCTTTGGACCCTCTCGAGTATCGCCATATCCTTTTTAAAGTACGGCGACCAGTATTGATGTACTTTAAAGAAGGGATCGTTAAGAGATTTTGAGACATAGAACAAAGGGCTTTAGACAGACAGTAGGGTATGATTAGACTATTGACAAATTCGGGTTGGTTACTTAAACGGGTTTTAAGTCAATAAAAGAATTTTATCATTTATTCTGTGCTCGACAGGGAGCCAATGAGCTTTTTGAAGTAGGGGCGATACGTGATCGTATTTTTTGGCATTGAATATGATTTTTATGATTTGTTCTGTATGATTTGTTGTCACCTGATTTCCTTTCTTGTTATGTAGTTCAACCCTCTTTCCTTTTAGTGATTGTTTTGTCTTTTAATATGGTCTCTGTGGTTTTACCCTAACTATTTTTTTTAATGTAAATCGCTCAGAATGTTTATAAGCGTTTTATCAAATTTTAAATTAAACTTGGAAACTTGGAACATAAAATGGTGAAATAGATATACAGTACAGTTGAGAAAAAAAAAGAACAAGAGTATAGAACGGTGGTCTCAAACTCACGGCCTGGGGGCCACATGCGGCCCGCCAGGTACTATTTTGAGGCCCTTGGTATTTTTATCATAATCACAAAAGTAAAATAAAACCATTTCTTGATCATATGTCTCTTTAGCGATAAATTACAATATTATTATTATTAAGACTTAGCCAAAAGGAAAGATTTATAAACTCTAAAGAGTTTTTATCTCATGCAAAATTGTCATTTCTTTAATACGACATTAACTATTTTTTTTCTGAGGTCCTCCAAGTATCTACAAATCCAAAATGTGGCCCTGCAAAGGGTTGGAGTTTGAGACCACTGGTATAGCAGAATTGTGTCCAGTGAAAATCATTTGCATCAATCATTTCCCTGCTCCTAATTCTGTCTGATAACGTTTTTATTTTGATTCTTCAGCTAAAGAAAGGACCTTGGCAGATCCTGAGTTAACCCCAAACAGTGACTCTGTGGGGATGGATAGCGGCTACCTCGCGGTGAAGGAGGGGGTGAAAGGAGCCCAGGACAGAGCAAGCACTAACCTGCCCAGCCCAATGGAGAAGGCTGATTCTGAAAGCAACAAGGGCAAAAAGAGGAGAAACCGGACCACCTTTACCAGCTACCAGTTGGAAGAGCTGGAGAAGGTCTTCCAGAAGACCCACTATCCCGATGTCTATGCCAGGGAGCAGCTGGCAATGCGGACAGACCTAACGGAGGCTCGAGTGCAGGTAAGCCGGAACAAGCAACCTGAATGCTAAACAGTTAGGCCTCAATTCTATAAATGGTGCCTTGATTGGCAGCGCCTGGCTGATTTTTGCACGGAATGCTAAAAGATTTTAATTGGTTTAATCGGTGTGATGATTGAAAACGACATTAAAAGTCAATTTTTTTTTTAAATGATTCATTTAAGTCCCATATGGAAATTGGCAAGGCGCTTAGACTAAAAGTAGGCCGGGTTAGGAATTTGGGCGTGGAATGCGTTAGGTGCCGGTAAATTAAGCCAAGAAAACCCTGGCATAATATACCGGCACCTAATATTATGATTCCTACTAGCGTCTAAGTCGAGTTAAACGTCGCCAGGTGTGATTCTATAAATGGCACCTGAAAGTTGATTGAGAACCGCACCAAGAGGCCACTAGGCATCATTTATAAAACCAAGGCCTTAAGGCATAACCCAAAAAGTATCGCCAATGAGTCAAGCACTTCTTTTAGATATGGAGGGATTGCCCTACGTTTTCAATTGGGCGTAATTATTGATTTGGACACTCCTTTTTCAGTCATAGGCCAAGATGAGTTCCATTCAAGTCTAAGGGGTCCTTTTATGAAGGCGCGCTAACCAATGTAACATGCGCTAAAGATTAACACGTGCTAAATGCTAAGGCATCCATTATATTCTATGGGTGCCTTAGCATTTAACACGCATGCTAAATTGGTTAGCGCGCCTTAACAAATGAGCTCCTAAGTATCTCCCTGTCCTTGGAGGCCTCACAATCTAGTTTTTGCATCTGAGGCAAAAGAGGGTTAAGTGACTTGTCCGGGATCACAAGGAACAGCAGTGGCATTTGAATTGAGCACCCCTGGATG
This sequence comes from Geotrypetes seraphini, assembly GCF_902459505.1. NCBI lineage: Eukaryota > Metazoa > Chordata > Amphibia > Gymnophiona > Dermophiidae > Geotrypetes > Geotrypetes seraphini. The sequence goes on from NC_047102.1 coordinate 10,444,850, forward strand.
TCAAGTCCAGTGCTCTAACTCAGTGGCAAAACCAGACAGCCAATTTTGGGTAGGCCTGAGCCCAAAGTAGGCGGGCATCTCTCTCTCTTTCTCTCCCTTCCCACCCCCTCAGCCCATGCAGCGGTCTCTCTTTCCCTCCCTTCCTTCCCCAACCCATGTAACCTGTCTCTTACCCTTCCTTCCCCCTTCCACAGTGAGTGCAGCATCTTCAGGTTGCCAGCAGTGGTTCCTACATGCTGCCGGCAGCTGACCTGGAAGCCTTCCATCTGATGCAAAATGCAAATGTGTCAGAGGAAAGACTTTCAGGTCAGCCACCAGCAGCATGGAGGAACCATTGCTGGCAACCTGAAAATGCTGCACTCACTGTGGAAGAGGAAGGGAGGGAAAGAAACAGGCTCCATGGGTTGGGGGAGGGAAGGGAGGGAAAGAGAGACTGCTGCATGGGCTGAGGGGGGGGAAGGGAGAGAAAGAAAGAGAGAGAGATGTCCGCCTACTTTGGGCTCAGGCCTACCCAAAATTGGCTGTCTGGTTTTGCCACTGGGTTAGAGCACTGGACTTGACATCCAGGGGTTCCCAGCCTGTGGTGGACAGGCGGTCCTGAACTCAAACTCAGCAGGCCAGGCCTGCTCCATGGCTACACCCCTGCTCTAACCACTAGGCTAGTCCTTTACTTTTTCTCAGTCTGAGTCTTAATCAGATCCGTCAATGCCCAAACGAGAACATGTCCGGGTTTTTCCAGATGTCTGATAACCCTAATTATGGGTGGTCTCTGGGGCGATGGAAGGTAGCAATTTTCCCCAAAGACACAAGCCGTGCTCACCGCCATCACCTTAGGCCAGATCTCCATTCCTATTAGAAACTGACCCGTTTTCTGCTCTGACCTGCAAAAGGAATGCATTCAATCCAATCCATTTCAGTGGCATTTTCTGACGTGTCCTTCATGCTGAACACACACATTCAAAAATGATCTACAAAATAGTGTTTGAAAACTATAAAACTCATCAGAGTTCCCACCAGTTCAGTGCCAGAGAATGTAAGCTAAATATTCATCGAACAGTGCAGGCTTCCTCAGACCACTGCTGCCCTCCACGATACGTTAACAAAACATTTTAAAATCTCAACCCTGTAATCCCATTCTGGTGAGCACGAAAGCCGAGGGAAATATTAGCCCCCTGACACTGATAGCAGGCTTTCCGCCTCCTCCTTTCTCTCATTGTGAACAGAAAGTGGTCGTATATCTCGATCCCTTTCCCTTCTTAAAACTCTCAAGAAGCCAGTGGAAGGAGCAGAAAGCCTGAGCTAAGCCCTGCAGGAAATTAAACATGAAATGAAAACAAGCTCAAGACATTCAGCCCATTCCCAGCCCACTGATACAGCAGGATCTGGTTTCATCTTCTTTTGCGATGAATTCTAGTCCTGTTCTCCTCGCCCTGGTGGGCTGTACAATGAAGGACAAGCCAGAGGCACCGGTGGTGATTGTGGTGAAGTAATTCCACCTGCAAAGAAATGAACATCTGATAGGGGTTGTTTTCTTTGAAGTGGAGGTGACAGGCTGAAATGCGTCCGAGGGTTAGGATGTAATCATCCGTCAGGCCAGAAAGAGGCATCTCGTACCAGAATTCATAAACAGATTAATAATTCCTTACGCACCTAATAGAGTACTCCGATCCCAAAATCAACATCTTTTAGCTATGCCATCACCAGAAAAGATAATACAGGACACCATACTTTGGTCAATATTCTTCACTACAGCCCCTCAGTTATAGAACTCGATGGATACTGAAGAGACTTAGTAGATAAAGGCAGGTTGTTCACACCGCTCCAAGGTAGAGAGAACGAGAGGGCACTCTCTAAAGTTGAAAGGGGATAGATTCCATACAAACGTAAGGAAGTTCTTCTTCTCCCAGAGAGTGGTAGAAAACTGGAACGCTCTTCCAGAGTCTGTCATAGGGGAAAACACCCTCCAGGGATTCAAGACAAAGTAGATAAAGACAGGTTGTTCACCCTCTCCAAGGTAGGGAGAACGAGAGGACACTCTCTAAAGTTGAAAGGGGATAGATTCCATACAAACGTAAGGAAGTTCTTCTTCACCCAGAGAGTGGTAGAAAACTGGAAGGTTCTTCCAGAGGCTGTTATAGGGGAAAACACCCTCCAGGGATTCAAGACAAAGTTGGACAAGTTCCTGCTAAACTGGAACGTACGCAGGTGAGACTGGACTCATTTAGAGCACTGGTCTTTGACCTAAGGGCCGCCGCGTGAGCGGACCGCTGGGCACGATGGACCACTGGTCTGACCCAGCAGCGGCAATTCTTATGTTCTTATGGTCAAGATGATTTAACTTAGCAGGATTTGTGTTTGTTTGTTACTTTCTTGGGCGGGTGGGGGTTGGGGGGGAGGGGTTATGAATCCTTGGGGCCCATAAGAGTCCAGGGCCCTGAGATGGCGGTGTTTGTATCTTTACTCTGCGATTGGGTTGGGGAAGATTCTGTGCCATTGTCTTATTTGTTTACTGCGATGCTCCTGTTTTAACTGGGACTTTTCCATCTGCTTTGTGTTTGGTGAACTGGCCTATGTTTCTTGTTGGTTTGCTTATTATCCATAAAATAAAAACTGTTTCAATCCTAAAAAGGGACGGGAGGGGGGGGGGATTTATGATTCCTTTTTTCCTCTCTGTATTTAACCTTGTTGGCTTTTGACTTTTTTATTTCTTTACCATGTCAGTATCCTGGTTGCCTTTCCTTGCTGTGTCTGTCATTACACTTTATTAAGACGGGGAGAGGGCTAAGGGGGGGTGGGTACAGTGTCTTGCTTTGCTCTTTCCGGCATGTTCTTTTACTGTCCTTCTTGGGGGGGGGGGGGAATAAGGTGCTGCATATTGCTGTTGAATACAAAATCTTTTGAACATTTCATGTAACTTATGTTGCATGACCCGTTTCTGTCTGTTTGTTCAATAAAAATTGTTGTACCATAACAAAGTTTCTGAAGGAAATGTCTATAAAAAAACCCTATGAACCAGATAGACTTAAAAGAACCCATTGCTCATCCCTGGAAATGTGCTATGAGAAAGGGTCCATTATATGGGATCCAACTGGTACTTTTAACTCAGAGTGGCCCTGGACATGTCTTCCTTTTGAGGACATATCTAGGGGTCCAGACAGCTTTTCAAACCTGGCACTTAGTCCGGGCTTTGAAAGGTTTCCGACGCTGGGACTGTCTCCGCGAACATTGCGGATACAAACTGGTGATGTCACGCGGACACACGCAATGTCATGTCGAATCCACACATGCGGATGCCATCCCGACGCATGAACAGGTTAAGGGGATGAGGCTGGGGGTGGGAAGGGTAGAACTGGGCGGGCTGGGGGCGTGGCATTTTCCTTCAGGAAAATCTGGTAACCCTAGTCAGTAGGCACTTTTAACCTTGTGCCACTCTCCTCTCAATTACCTTTCGGGCTCCTATTACCCCTCCTCCCTATGATTGTCATAAATAAACTCAACAATAATGGCTACCCCTAGGTCATCCCTCCACAATGGTCCTATAAAAACACCATCTGTTGCAAACCCTGAGCAGAGCTGGGTTGATGGTTTTCCGAGTCTGTGTGGCTGTCAAGATCTCTTTTGCTTTTACTGCAGCTGCTGTTTGCCACCCCCTAGGCGACCTCCTAGTTTGCCTAATTGTTAAAGCTGGTCCTGGGACTGACCATTGTTAGGATGCTAAGCTCAGTGGATCTCAGTCTGATACAGTTTGACTTTTCTCATGTTCTTATTCAAGAACAAAATACTTTATATAGCATAAAGGGCTTTTCACCTTATTACAGCTCGAAAGTGAGTAATAGCAGCTTCTCTATGAACGTTTCAGCAAGAATAGTAAGAAGAAAAGCAGCTCACACACACGTGACCCTGCAAACATGATAGTGCCATCTGGTGGCCTTACAGTAGATTTCATATTCAATATAGTAGGCTTTAATACAGTGATCTTCACTCATTTTTATATTGAGGCCGCTTGGCGTTCAAATGAGCTGAAGGGGAGCCACTGAGGCATGTCCATCACGTCCAGCCTGCCTTCAAACTTTTTATTGGTGCGAGGGCGTTTCAAAATTCATTCTCTTCTTCTATTGAGAAATGGTCTTCAAGTACGTAGCTCTTCCTCCCATCCACTTATTTAATTAATTTGTTTTATATCCCCGTCCTCCCCAGAGAGCTCAGAATGGATTTGCAAGGTTACTTACATAATAATAGACAAAAAACGAGATACAGAAACTAAGGTAGTACGGGCTACAGTGTGATTCATAACATAACGTAACATAAGAATTTATTTCTAGACCGCAATTACCCGTCTAGAATGCAGTTTACAATGCAGTTTACAAAAGATTAGCTATAATACATAGTTCGAAATAACAGACATACAACAGGTGATCAGGCCCTGTCCAGTTTTTGTTTTTTTTAATTCGTTCGGGAGCAGCAACGTCTATTGAAGTCAAAATCATCAAGGACCACACAGATCCACCACACAAGAAAGCAAAAGAGTCGTGAAACGCATAGGCAACAGCCTCGAAAGGGTATTGGTGGAAGTTTTGACTGAAATTTCTTGATACGTCAGAAGTTGCGTAGTACCTTAGGCCTGGTTTTACTAAGGTGCATTAAAAACAGGACTTATGGTCGCGTTAAGTATACCACTGAACAGAGGAGAGAGTCTTGAATTTAGCTGGTTGAATATGGCCAGTGTAGAGATATTATATCTGAAACTAAATTTTATGTTGGATCCAGCTTGGAGTTAGTAGGCAAAAAGAGGCCATCTCCGTGTTTTACTCAAAGCTAACAACTGATAATAACCCTGGAAGGGTTCAGCCTAAAAATTCCAGAAATGTTCCTACCATGCTAATCTGGGATAAAGGAGAAAACCTTAGACTCCTGAGGGGCTGGTTCAGCTGTAACCATTTATTGCAGTTTCATGAAATGTCTCCTTCAATCTGGATCAGAGGTACTTCTGATGTGGGCTTGGAGATAAATGTTTTGTTTTCAGTTTAAAGCTGTTACAGTCTTTCGGTTTCTCAATTGAATAGGACCAAATTTTTTGCCCACTTTAGTTAGGTGCCATCGACTCGTGCTCAAGTCCTAGTGACTTGATGAATTACAGATCTAAAGTGAGATCGGTTTTGTGCTCGTCCGGTAAGATCCTCCAACGTCATCTTCATGGTTGTGTTCAGCATATCCTGCCCTCTTTGCCCAGTTCCTTTGATCTTCCCAAACACAACGTCCTTCTCCAGTGATCTCTCTCTTCTGATGGTGTGACCAAAATAAGACAGTCGTAACGTCATCATTTGGGCTTCGAGTGACAAAGCCGGTTTGATCTCTTCCAGAATCGATATGTTAGTTCTTCTGGCGGTCCAGAGCACATATAAAATCCTTCTCTACGAGTCAGTCTTCTTTCTGTCTTTTTTTCCCCGTAGTGTCCAGCTTTTGCACCCGTAATTGACCACTGAGAAAATGAAGTGTCCAGCTCATTTTACAGTGGTTAGAGCTATAGCCTCAGCACCCTAAGGTTGTGGGTTTCAAATCCACGCTGCTCCTTGTGACCCTGGGAAAGTCACTTAATCTTCCACTGCCCCAGGTACATTAGATAGATTGTGAGCCTACCGGGACAGAGAAAATGCTTGAAGTACCCGTATGTAAACCGCTTTGAGTGTGGCTCAAAAAGGCGGTAGACACGTCTCAAACCCCTTTATGGGTCCTTTTATGGAGGTGCTCTAACTGATTTAGCGCATGCCAAAAGCTAAGAAGCTCATAAGTATAAAATTAGCTTTCTAGCATTTGGCATGCGCTAAATCAGTTAGAGCACCTCCATAAAAGGACTCCTTGGTTTGTTATTACATTGAATTTGCAAGCAAAATGTGTGATCTTTTAATTCTTTATTTAATAATTTTATTCTAATACAGCAATCTCACTAAACCCCATAGTCAACATTGAATGTGATTTACAATCTTAATAAACTAATAAAGATATTGCAGCTTTTTTATCCTACTATTAAAACAATCCTATCCCCTACCTCCCCCATCCCAGGAGACCTGGATCCCCTATCTATCAAAATAAGACAACATATTCTTCATTAAGCTTCTTTTTCTATTTGAATATAACTCTCCCATATATCGTTAAACTTTGCCCATTGATTTGTTACTAAGGCCGATAATCTATATTTCTCACAAACTATTCCCAGGCATTCCCTCGTATCTCGTACATCTTGCATGCGCCATTGCTGAGCCAATGTCAATCTGGCAGCTATAAATGCCAAATCCAAAAGTTTATTTATTCATTCAATTTTCTATACCTGTCTATTCCCAATAGTGCCCTTTCGGCATTCAATTTAAGTGGAGTTTGAATTAATCTGCTCACATAACCAAATACTTGTTCCCAAAATCTCTGTACCTTTTGACATTCCCACCACATTCTTTCCAGCAGGTAGCATCACTCTGCTTATTACATTTGCGAATTAAGACCGGAGTAGTATACCAACGTGTTAAGAGTTGATAGCATTTTCCACTAAAGTGGTAGCTCTAGCTCAGGGATCTCAAAGTCCCTCCTCGAGGGCCGCAATCCAGTCGGGTTTTCAGGATTTCCCCAATGAATATGCATTGAAAGCAGTGCATGCACATAGATCTCATGCATATTCATTGGGGAAATCCTGAAAACCCGACTGGATTGCGGCCCTCAAGGAGGGACTTTGAGACCCCCTGCTCTAGCTGTCTGAAAAAGATGCAATACAATTACCCCCCCCCCCCATTCATCTATAGACCATTCCTTCCCCAGATCTCTTTCCCATGCTTTCATGTATGAGGTGTTGATTAATTTATCTTCATTTATAATTTTGTATAACCAAGAAATACAACCTTTTCCTAATGGTTCCCCTGCAAAATGTGTGATCTATTGTCGCACACTCCACTGTGTTTTGTGTTCCTGTTTGTGTACAATCTACTTTAAAAAATATCTAGGAATCAACCAGTCATTGTGAGGAAATCAAATAGTCTCTCCCACCAGAGGTCCTGTAGATTATAGCCTTTGGAAAGAGTATCGGATTTAACGTCAGCCTGGAAGGTACAAGGCTACACTAATAGTTTTTGATTGAGATCCTGCATCTTGTACATAAAACTTGCAAAGCCTGTGGAGCTCCGTCTTTGGCAGTCTTCAAATCCAGGCTAAAAGCCCACTTTTTCCCGAGGCTCCTCTTAATTCCAAACTCCCACTCAGTTGCAAAGTAGCCGTGTCTTGTTTTTATCATTCCCTCTGTGGAAATTCCCTAACCTTTATTTATCCTGTTTGTTTTAATTAGATTGTAAGATCTATTGAGCAGGGATTATCTCTTATATGTTTAATGTACAGTGCTGTGTATGTCTAGTAATACTATAGAAATCGGTAGCAGTAGAGGGCTAAATTTAAACTAAAACAAAACTAAACCTTGGATTTATAGACCAGGTCATCACCGAAACAGGAGCTCAACTCAGTTAACAATGATTAAAAATAAAAGTGCAGTGGTACCCCCGGAATCCGAACGCCCCAGAACTCGAACAAGTTGGAATCCGAACTATTTTATTTTTTTAAATAACATTTTGCCCCAGAATCCGAACGACGTTTCGGAATCCGAGCGTACGGGAACTGCAAGCGTTGCTCAGCCCAAAGCTTCCTCTCTGACGCAACTTCCTGTTTCCGCCCGGGCGGTTCACGTCGGAGGGAAGCTTTGGGCTGAGCAACGCTTCCCGCTGCCGATCTCGCTGCCTTTGCCGACTATGGCAATTAGGGGCCCGATCTTGCCGTCTATGCCGGTGGGACCAAGGAACGGATTGATCCAGTTTCTTTTATTTTCAAAGGGAAAAATTGTCTTGGAACTCGAACGGGGTTCTGGATCGGGTTAAGTTCGGATTCCAAGGCCCCACGGTACATAAAAAAAAAAGGGATAAGAAGAAAAAGAGTAAACAAAATAGAAATAGTCCTAGGAAACTTAAGAAGAACGATTTCCAAAATAATTTGCAAACAGGGATGTTTTCAGAGTTTTGCAAAATAGTTGGAATTTAAGGAACGAATGCAGGTCTGATAGTGGAACAGAAGTTTATCATTTGGTTAAGTTTATTCAAGTTTATTAGGATTTTTATATACCGCCTATCAAGGTTATCTAAGCGGTTTTTACAATCAGGTACTCAAGCATTTTTTCCTCTCTGTCCCGGTGGGCTCACAATCTATCTAACGTACCTGGGACTATGGAGGATTAAGTGACTTGCCCAGGGTCACAAGGAGCAGCGTGGGGTTTGAACCCACAACCCCAGGGTGCTGAGGCTGTAGATCCAACCACTGCGCCACAACGATCGCTCGCTCAGGCACTGATTACTGGGTCCTTCCGTTCATTGCAGTTTCCTGCATAAGTCTATTAAAATTACACGAGGAGAGTCGCTCTGATCCCCTCTCCTCCCCCCCCCCTGCAGGATTCTCCTGCCCATCTGACCCTGGGAGCAGGAGAAAGACAGCCAGACCCTGAAAGGCGCTTCATAGAAACTCAAAAGTTGTCATCACGGTTCCTCTCGCTGACGTGGGGAGCTTTACAATGTCAGAACGCACACGGGCACAAACTCACCGTGCCAAACTTAAACCAGAGGGAGGGTACAGAGTAAGCCGGACCCCACATTGGGTTAGTGCTTGAGAGGAACAGTCTGTTGGTCCCATTAAGAGCAGCTGACAGCTGTACAGCCGGCCGAGCCCTTTAATGTCGCCCGTGACTTACGCATTTATCGCCTCTTCTCGGATTGACCCGGGGGAAGCTGCACGCTGCTGCATTTCTTAAGTTAAAGCAATTGAAATTTGTTTAGGGCAGAGGTCAAGGACTGTCTCACTTCTCATTCTGAAGAGACAGAGCAAGGGAGGCTTCAAAATAAGAAGAAAAAGTTCTGTTTTCATACAAGGGGGTGGGGGTGCTGAAAAGTTCTCAGCCCAACCAACCTTCTAAATTCTGAGCATTATTTTGCCACTGTAGCTGAAAAGAGAGCTAATCTAATCTAATCTAATCTAATCCTTAGGTTTGTATACCGCATCATCTCCACGTTCGTAGAGCTCGACGCGGTTTACAGTAGGAGAAATAGGAAGGAACTACAACAGAGGGTTAGAGGTAGAAGTGTGAAGAAAATTTAGAGGACTTGGGATGCCAAGATATAAGAGTTTCCTTGATTCCTAAATTGGAGGGAAACTTGCATTTTTTGAGAAAAGCCAGGTTTTCAGATGTTTGCGGAAAACTTGGAGAGAGCTCAAGTTCCGAAGAGGGGAGGTAAGGTTGTTCCAGAGCTCAGTGATTTTGAAGTGGAGGGAGGTCCCTAGCTTTCCTGTGTGGGAAATGCCTTTTAGCGAGGGAAGGATAGTTTTAATTTGTGGGAGGATCTGGTGGTATTAGGGTTTGAGGAATTCCAAGAAAGAGGGATAAAGGGAGGGAGGATACCATATAGGATTTTGAAAGTTAAATTTTGAAAGCTACCTTATTTCCTTAAGTACTAATTTGCAGAAACGAAATCTTATGTTTCGACGTTGGTTCAGATCATTAATTGGACCATATCCACTCATTCTGTTCTTGTTTGGGCTGGTAACCAGATTGTGATGTCATAATGCCTCATTCCACCAATAAGAGACAACCTCCTCAGTGACGTCACAATGACTTGATTGTCCTATACTTGGCTCAACCAACCAACTTCCTTAATTTTGTCACCGTAGCTGAAAAGAGTGTCATTCTCTTCTTGTTTTGGGCTGAGAACTTTTCCGCGCCCTCTCGTAAAGCAGGTGACATCTAACTGGAAACCAGAGACATGAAAGACTGGATCATATCCTGGCAAAGTGTTTTTAACCCTCTTTGGTAAAGCGTGGAGAGTGCAAGTCACAGGTTGCACAGCCATAGGGCCCAGTGATCCGGTTCCAGCAATTTCTGATACTCTGTCTCCTGGTTCACTTTAGCACCCGACGTGCCCATTTCAGAGGCCAAAATTAGGAGAACAAGCAGCATAATGCCTTCTATCATTTCAAATTTTAGGAATGCCCAAAACACTCCCTCCGGAAACTGGGGCACATGGCAGTTTTTTGCATCTGCCTTCAGTTTCCTTAAAATGCAATAAAAATTAAGGATCCCTTTTACAAAGCTTCGGTAAGCTTACTGCAGCAAAAAAAAAAAAAAAAAAAAAAAGGCATGGTGGCCTAGTAAGGGGAGGGCGGGGGGAGCAGTCTGCCCCGGGCGCCGTCTTGGTGGGGGTACTGGCACCCATCCCCTTCTCCGCCCCTCCACTCCATCCTGACTCTCCTGCCACGTGCCTGCACCCCTTCGCTCTCTCCGATGTCACTTCAGGGTCCCACATCTAGGAAGTGACATCAGAAGGAGAGCCGACATGACGTGGGCATCAAATTCGTAACGCTGTTCGCAATGAAAAAATTAAAGAGATACGGGGGAAGGGCGGCACGCATGCGGCAGTGGGGTCGAGAAGGAGGGGGGGCGAAGAAGAGGGCAGAGGAGGGGCACTACCCCCACCCCCAGGTGCCACTCATCCTCGCTACGCCATTGATCGCACAGTAATTTTGCCACGTCTGCATGCTACTTACGTGAAAAAAAAAAAACTACTTATTTTTTGGCACAGGAGGGATGTCTGGGTATGGAGAGTGATACAACGAGAAAAGGAGAAAAGGCAAGGTTGATGTCCTTTCAACCAACCAAAAGTCTTTGTTAATATAAAAGTCCCAACAAGGATCCTAGTTTCGGCATTGTTAAACGCCTTTCTCAGGGGACACAAACAATCGGCACCAAATGAAACACTCAAGAGGTATACAGTGTTCCCCCCGACTTTACTACAGGAAGAGGCGGTCGGAGCAGACCGCGAGTGATTCTCTTCACCTGCCGGCGTTCCAGCTGCCCCTCTCCTGCCTTTTGACAGGCGAAAAACCACATTCACGATTTATCGAAATTCGTGGGGGTTCCTGGAACAGAACTCCTGCAAATTTTGAGGGAGTATTGTAATACAAGAAATAAGCGAGCATTCAGAGAAAACTCCTGGCGTCAGTTTGGGTATGGAGAGTGGGCATGTTCTGTGCTACTCAGGCACCCATATAGCAAAACCATCTGTTAAAGATTGTAGATTATTCTCCTCTAGAAGGCAAATGCTTCTGGGCAGAGCTGTGGAATGTTTTGCCCAATGGAATTAGAAATTTATTTAGCATTGGGTTATTTAGAAAGAAAATAAAGACATGGTTATTTCAGGGGTATCACAACTGATTAAGATTGATATTAATGATACTGTAAATGTATGTAAATGAAACTGGCCACGTGCCAGTTCTATAGACACCAACATTTCAAAGTGAGTGCAGAGCCAAACGCAATGCAAATGACTCCTTTCTGGATAACGAGGGTCCTCAGCTCCCTCAGGGCAGGCTGCTATGGTCAATCCAATTGTTTTTGCACAAAAACAGCATTTTATATTTTCTTTTCCGGCAATTAAACAAGTGGTCAAGAGAGGTGGCGTCACACTATTAGGGACTTTGCTTTGATAAAGCGTTCTGCGAAAAAAGTTGGTGTAGAATGTTCCTAATTGAGACCACATATAAAAGCTAAGTACGAGTTAAAAATGAAATAATTATAAGTTATTGCAACAGATGAAAAAATATTTATATATTCTAAATTATACCTAATATAATGGCTGAGGGGAGATAGGATTGAAGTCTACAGAATACTGAGTAGAGTAGAACGGGTTCAAGTGGATCGATTTTTCACTCCGTCAAAAATGACAAAGACTAGGGGACACTGGATGACGTTACAGGGAAATACTTTTAAAACCAATAGGAGGACATTTTTTTTTCACTCAGAGAATAGTTAAGCTCTAGAATGCGTTGCCAGAGGTTGTGGCAAGAGCGGGTAGCGTAGCTGGTTTTAAGAAAGGGTTGGACAAGTTCCTGGAGGAAAAGTCCATAGTCTGTTATTGAGACAGACATGGGGGAAGCCACTGCTTGCCCTGGATCGGTAGCATGGAATGTTGCTACTCTTTGGGTTGGCCTGGATTGGCCACCGTGAGAACGGACTACTGGGACCATTGGTCTGACCCAGTAAGGCTATTCTTATGTTCTTAAGATCCGGTGACGATTTAACCCGTAAAGCTATGTGTAGAGAACTGAACTGAACACGTTGCTGAGGTTCAAGGTTATAGTGGTGGGCGTTTGTGGGGGAGGATGCCCTAATGGTGGTGTCAATCCAGTCGGTTCGCTGAATGGGATATTTCCAAGATTCATGGAATCAAGGGCAGCCTGAAGATGGAGTCTCTTATCCCTTCCAAGGAAGCATTTGAGATGTTTGCTGGCTTCTCTACGGTAAATATTGTCAGCAAAGAAGAAGTGAAGCCATGAGGAGAACTTGTTTAAAGGACTAGAGATCAATTCCATCAATTTTGGTGAAGCAATGATGAATATGTTCTCCTGCATCTGAGTGTTATTTATTTAAAAAAACAAACATCTTATAAACTACCCATCTGTTATTCTAGGCAGTTAACAAACATAAGAAACAACTTTTTATCGTCAAATATATTTTATTGAGCATCAAGAAAAACAACAATTGGAAACAAGAACAAAGAGCAACACGGTAGCTCAAAATTTCACACCATAAACCAACAAACCCACCCCACCAACCCAACCCACAACCCAATCCTCCCCCCCACCCACTCTCATTGATGCAAAAAAAAAAAAAAAAAAAGGACTCTAGCAATTCAAAAGGCAGCTACGAGCCACCGGGGACAATGTATTTCAAAATGGCTCCCAAATTCGCTGAAAGGCACGTCCGGGCAAGGAAGAAATGTCTTGGACTCCTCTCCGTTCCCAGGAAAGCAATGTAATTACATTATATTACATTACATTAGTGATTATTATTCCGCTTGTACCTTGCGGTTCAAAGCGGATTACATAAGAAGAAAGCTGGACATTTCCAGGAGGGTACATGACATTGGAGAAAACAGATTGAGGGTATAGACTTAATAACAGAATGGACATAGTAACTTTGGAAGATAAATCAGGTTACATTACAATTACATATCAATAGTCTTTTCCTTTTTTTGGTCGGTTGAGGGTACGGTGCCAGGGAGTGAGCAAAACCTGGTCGGTGTAAGTGGAAGAGGAGAGGGAGATTGGGTAGATTGGATATACTTTTTGAATAGCAGCGTTTTGATTTCTTTACGGAATGCTTTGTAGTCGGATGTTGAGGTTAACAATCTGGAGATGGAGGGTTCGAGTTTTGCTGCATGCGTTGCTAAGAGGTTATCATAAAGCTTTTTACGATGAGTGCCATTGAGTGGTGGGTATGAGAATGGTGTCAGTGTTCTTCTTATTCTGGGTGGAAGGTTACGGTTTAGGCGATCATTTAGATAGGCAGGAGCAGTACCGTTGAATACTTTGAAGATTAAACAGTATAGTTTGAATTGAATTCTGGCTCTAATCGGTAGCCAATGTGAGTCTAGGTAGGCGTTGGTGATGTGGTCATATTTTCCGAGGGAGTAGATTAGTCTGAGAGCTGTGTTCTGAACGGTCTGTAGTTTTTTGATCATGTTTGTAAGGCATGGTAGATATAGGATATTGCAGTAGTCCACAAGACCTAGTACCAGGGATTGAACAATGATCCTGTAGTGTTCTTTGTCGAAGAATTTCCTTATTTTTCTTAAGTTGCGCATTGTGAAGAATGCTTTTTGGGTAGTTTTGTTGATTTGAGTCTGCATAGTGCAGCATCTGTCTATCAGCACTCCCAGGATTTTGAGGGAGGTTTGGATTGGGTATTTGATTGCTTTAATTTCCAGGTCTGCTATGGATGGGTTTTTATCCGTTTCAAGCATTAAGAATTTGGTTTTGTCCGAGTTTAGTTTTAATTTGTGGTTTGTCATCCATTTTTCTACTTCGTCCAGTATTGTTTCCAGGTGTCCTGTTGAGGTGTGGTCATGGGTTTCGAAGGGGACAACGCCAAAGGGAATAGTCAGGGGCCTCCGCTTCCACCCACTTAAGCAAAACGCATTTGATAGCAATCACTGCCGTCCAACGCGGGAACGTGGAGGCCCCGGGGTGACGAGGATGGAAGTGCAAGGAGGCTCCGAATAGAAACAACTTTTAAAAAATTACAATCACGATATAGGCCCTCTTTTACAAAGGCGCGTGTGGCGTTTTTTTGGCGCAGATTTAGCGCGTGCTAAATCAACGCATGCGCTAGCCATAGGATAACATGCACGCGTTAGCATTTAGCGTATGCTAAAAAGCTTAGCGCTCCTTTGTAAAAGAGGGGGACAATAACGGAACTTAAAAGTACCCCATCAAATTTAACTTAAAAAATACCTCATCAAACAAAACAAGAACTCATTAAGGGCACCGGATTAGCGCGCGCCAGCTGAAAATCTGCCGCTTGCTCAAAAGGAGGCGGTAGCGGCTAGCCCCCGCGTTAAGGCCCCAGCGCGCCTTTGTAAAAGGAGCCCTACAACTCTAAATTTAATTGAATAAAAGCCAAAGATCATTTACTAAGTCAGTAAATCTAACAGTAATTGACTTGAGCAAATAAAAGTGATCCCAATAGCACATTTCCAGGTTTATTAATCATTTCGATTTCACAACCACCGCAGGAAACGTAGCCCGGAAAAGTTGGTCAGCAACCCTGTCCTATTTTGTTACACGCTTGTCATAGACTTGAATGCCGTCTGCCTGAAGGAAGGCCCTGTAGTCTGATCCCACTTCATCTCAAGGGAGTGCCTTCTGCTAATGACTGGAACAGTCAAATCTGAGCGGTTTCTATTATAAACCTGTCCCCTTCCTCGTCATCACATTTTTCATTGTTATAGACTATCATGAGATTGTCATATTAAAATTAATCGCTATAAATAAATATTCACACGGATTTGGTATCTTATTGTTTGCAAAGGAGCGTGAGAGCCATAGGGCTCCTTTTACTAAACGCTAACGCCTCCATAGAGCTTACATTAGTATTTTTCGTTTAGCGCGTGGTTTGTGCGCGCTAAAAACACTAGTGCACCTTAATAAAAGGAGCCCGTAGTGGCTATTCTGCTTTGTGGCTCATGATCCTTGGTTATCCTACACCAGGGGTCCCCAAAGTCCCTCCTTGAGGGCCGAATCCAGTCGGGTTTTCAGGATTTCCCCAATGAATATGCATGAGATCTATGTGCATGCACTGCTTTCAGTGCATATTCATTGGGGAAATCCTGAAAATCCGACTGGATTCGGCCCTCAAGGAGGGACTTTGGGGACCCCTGTCCTACACCTTGAACACTGGACCTCAGACATTGCTCTCTGCTTGTCTCCTCAGGTCTGGTTCCAGAACCGAAGGGCAAAATGGAGGAAGAGAGAGAGGTTTGGACAGATGCAGCAGGTGCGCACCCATTTCTCCACTGCTTATGAACTGCCCCTCTTAACCCGAGCAGAGAACTACGCACAGGTGAGCAAACAGCTGTTGTTGAACTCAGATTTTGTCATATCATTGTAGTATCTAGAATAAGGTTACCATATTTGAAGAAGTAGAAATCCGGATGCATGGCCCCGCCCTGTTCTGCACCCCCTCCCCCAGTCAAACTGCTGAGTTTTGGAAAGTCCGTCCAGGAATCCAGACAGTCCTCTAAAAGGAGTTTTCCCGGACGTCTGGTGACCCTAATCTAGTAATTCATCTTATCATGGACTTCATATGTTCAGTGGAATGTCTTATGAAGATATAGGTAAGAATTTTTGAATACATCCCCCAAAATACCCATATGATGGCCCTTGGCATCTCTGGTCCTCCCTAATCATTTCCTTTTCAGTTTAAAGTCTGTTATGTTTTCAGCCTAAAATGTAAATATTGGTGCCAGCCACTAGGTGGAAGCCAAGTGCATACCAGATGAGCAAATTCTGCTGCTTCCTGTAGAAAACCTGGTTTTCTGTGTGCCTACCTTGTACCTCTTCTTACTCTGAGGGCCTGTTTTACGAAGCCGCGCGGCAACGGTCCCGAAGCCCTTTAAATCTCTATGGTCTTCGGGGCCGTTACCGCAGCGCAGCTTCGTAAAACAGGCCCTGAGTGTGCTGATGCCAGAAGCATCTGGTGATAAATGTGGACTACGTCTCTTTGAACTGCATGTGAGGAGCAGGAGGTAAAAGATCTGAAAATGACAACTAAATTCGAGTAGATAAATTACTTCCTGAATTCAAATGAGCTTTACCTGGGAAAGTACCTTAACTTGCTATAGGTCTGGCTAAAGATGTACAGTGTATTTTGGCTTTCTTTGGGTTGCCATGTAGAAAAGAGTTAAACAATTATTTATTTATTATATTTAGTTAAAAATTTATATACTGCATAAAAACGATGCAGTTTACAAAATTACATGCATACATATTAAAAATACTAAAGCATGTTTCGACAGAAGAAACACAATAAAACATTAACTAACAGTATCACCATTAAAACCTTTTTTTTCAAATTAGAAGGTTCGATTTGATGAACTTCTAGTCTTCTTGCAACCTAACCAAGTACGTTACCGTATGGTCACGCGAGTAACGTCAAGGAGAAAATGTGAAACAAAGTTTTTCTGCTGTATGTTTTATGATCAGCCACATGTATAATGGCATGTGTACTGTGTGTGTATCTTAGCACCCGCTAAATGCTAAGGTGCCCATAGAATATAATGGATGCCTTAGCATTTAGCACACCTTAATAAAAGGACCCCTAAGACATCAAGAAAGAGAAAATGCTTGTTGGGCAGCCATAGGCCTCTTTCACTCTTGTTATTATTGAGTCAACTGAGTGATCAAAGCTGTCGGAACATCACTGCTATTCTCCATGGAGCATCATGTGAGATGGAAGTGGATTTTAGAATACTCCGAGATCAAGATTGCCCCAGATTACAATCATAAACCATCATGAACATTGTGAGATCTTGTAGTAAGATGAAAGCCTCTTCTGTTTCATCCCAACCTCCATCCACCAGATTTTCCTTTAGCAAAATCCGGACCCCTAGACCTTACAGAGCTTACAGGAATAGAGAAAGGACAGGGACAAAACCCACGGGGACAGGACGGGGAAAAATTTGTCCCCGTGTCATTCTCTAATACTGCCTTTCTGAACAATTATTGTCGGATCAAGGCGCTTAACACCAGGTGCTTAAAACTTCCCTATCTGTCCAGAAAGGCTCACAATCTAACTAAAGCACCATATTAAACATTTATTAACATACTAACATATTAGCATAACAAGAAAAAGGCGGGAGGCACCACAGCTGACAACCTAACCATGCGCCATCTTGTAATAGTTACATATTAAGATTTACAATTACCTATTAAGAAGAAACAATATTAAATCACAATAAAAGCCACGTATTAACGTAGAACAAAATCTTTTCCAGAGAAAGGAAAATGGTAAAACCAGAGGACATAATTTGAGATCGAGGGGTGGTAGATTCAAGAGCAATTTTAGGAAATTCTTCTTTACGGAAAGTGGTGGATGCCTGGAATGCGCTCCCGAGAGAGGTGGTGGAGAGAAAAATGACGGAGTTCAAAAAAGCGTGGGATGAACACGGAGGATCTAGAATTAGAAAATAAGAGTAAATATTGAAGAACTAAGGCCAGTACTGGGCAGACTGGCACGGTCTGGGTCTGTATATGGCCGTTTGGTTGAGGATGGGCTGGGGAGGGCTTCAATGGCTGGGAGGGTGTAGATGGGCTGGAATAAGTCTTAACAGAGATTTCGGCAGTTGGAACCCAAGCACAGTACAGGGTAAAGCTTTGGATTCTTGCCCAGAAATAGCTAAGGAGGAGAAGAAAAAACAACAACAAATTTTTAGATTGCATCAGGTTGGACAGACTGGATGGACCATCCGGGTCTTTATGTGCCGTCATCTACTATCCCCCCTCTTCTATGAAACCGCGTTAGCAGTTTTTAGCACAGACAGCCGTGCTGAATGGCCCGCGCTGCTCCCGACACTCATAGGAACTCAATGAGCATCGGGAGCAGCGCGGGCCATTCAGCACGGCTCTCTGCGCTAAAAACCACTAGCGCGGTTTCATAGAAGAGGGGGTATGCTACAGAATGTCTGAAAAAATAAAAATGATGCAAAATAAAAGTTCAGTTCGGCTCAGTTCAGTGTAAGACTGTAACATATATACTGAATTCTTTTATATAATGCATTAAAAAATATTAGTTGGAAGAACTATAAAGCCATCTATTAACTTTATACTTCCCTATATGTTAGGATATTTAAAGCTAGATGTTAGGTTTGACATGTGAATTTGGAAAAATTCTCTCTCTATCTTCCACTCCCTTTCTTCTTTGGATCTGAAGCTCCCTCTCCAAAGTTTCTCTTTCTTCCCCCTCCCCCACCCTAGAGCTTAATATTTGAACCTTTAAGTCTCCTATAACCCCCCCCTCCCTCTCATCCAGTTCCTCCAAAGTTTGTCCCTTGCTCTGCTCTGAATCCTGTAAACTCGGCTGCCAGGGACTTGCCTGACCTTTGGCAGAAAGAAAGGCAAGCGTGCCGTGAACATTCCCGCGCTGGATGCAAGAGTTTGAGGGTCTAGAGACCTCTCGTCCAAGAGAGGACGGCCCGAGGAGCTGCTCCAGCAGATGGCTAAGAAAGAGAAAGATCCGCTCATGGCAAACGACGTTCTCGCGGTTCCTGACACGCTTCCATTTTCTGACATTTCATCGCTAACGCAAATGCAAAATGAATTTGAAGGAGGTAAGAGGTCAGGGTTTAGAAGAAGGGTGAGCGGGAGAGGGGGGGGGCTGTGGAATGCCGAGCTCTTCACACAGGCCTGCACATCTGGATCCTCTCCTGTTGCATTCTTTCATCTCACACTCTCTTACACCTATTCCCCACGGAAAGGCCTCCTGCCGACAGCCTGTTCGGCAGTATACCAGCCTTGTTTTCTATCTGGAAGCCCAGATGTAAGCTTGCGAGGGATGTGCGGCCAAATTCAACGCTTTATAATGTATGGTAGGTTTATTTTCCAGAGATGGAAAGAGCCCCAGGCTGCCGGATACAGAATCAAAATATTTTCCCTTGCTCTTTCACTATAAACTTAAGGCCAGCTTTATGTCACGGGCAATGGCAAAAAAAAAAAAAAAAAAATCCTGCAAATCAAATCAGTTTGTTTCCACAGTTTTAAAATAATTCCTATTTTGCCCAAGGATTTTAGGCCGACGCCAGCCAAACTTCTTTCTTTAGTTTTACAGCTCATCCTCCCAGAAGAGCTCAGAACAGGTTACAAAATGATATACTTAAGGTGACCCGTCAAATGCGCCCTGACAATTGTGCACACGACAAATGCTTGCACTGAATGGGAGGTGCCCCGACAATTGCGCTCCATACTGCCCCGATCACAATCCACATGTGGATACTATTTGTCTTTTTGAGGGTTACAAAGTAACCCTCTTTTTTGAGGGGGGGTGGGGGACACCCCCCCCCCACTACACTTAAAAGATTCACTTGCTATCTAGTGTTAGGGCAAAGTTTACATGATGATTATGGGAACCAATAAGTGGATATCTGTAAGGCCCTGATTTGCTCAGACTCCTCAGGCCCCGTCCCTTGGGAGGGGCTTGAGGCGCCTCAAGCCCCTCCCAAGGGACGGGGCCTGAGGAGTCTGAGCAAATCAGGGCCTTCCAGATATCCACGTATGGCAGATTCAGAGTTGCACAATGTATGTGTACCTTTCAAACCTACGTGGCGCAATTGACGTGCGCGGATTTGTCAGTGCGCCTATACTTAATACATTCAGTTGTGTGTGGTTTCAGTTACAGGTGATTAATACATGGCGCAAAATAGAATGGAGTTTTATGTACAAAGAGTATGGAATACGAGGAGGAGAAAATACGAGGGCAAGGCGTAGGCGTAACGCCAGGCATGCAGTTTCTATTTGTGTTTAACGATTCATTTCGGACTACAGGCAGTCCCCGAGTTACAGACACCCGACTTAAGTACGACTCGTACTTCGGAATGCGGTCGTGGCTTCATTTGATTTCCCTGAGCAGTATTTCCAGTGAGAAAGACTCCTAAACTTCTCCTGTAGCAGATTCAGGAATGATTCATGGGCCACGTTAAGAACAGTGGGTGGACTTTGTGCCTGCATTTTCTGTGGGTAAAACTCTACGCAAAACATTAGGAATGGGTCTGAAAATACGATAAGCATGCATTTTATGAACCCATCGGTGCATGCACTTCATATCTTTTAGACCAGGGGGGTCTCAAGTCCCTCCTCGAGGGCCGCAATCCAGTCGGGTTTTCAGGATTTCCCCCATGAATATGCATTGAAAGCAGTGCAGGCACACAGATCGCGTGCATATTCATGGGGGAAATCCTGACAACCCGACTGGATTGCGGCCCTCGAGCAGGGACTTTGAGACCCCTGTTTTAGACTGACTGAGGAAAAAGCTATTTTCAGCTAGCCAGTTTATCCAGTTGAAAGGTTTGGAAAATTTCCCTGTAGAGGATGATAATGTGCTCTTTTCTGGGACGTTTTGATTTGGTTAACTGTTTTTTTTTGTTCTCTTTCATTTGAAGAGTAGATCCCTCTGTAACTCAATTTCCCTGTCCCTGTGAGTTTTGTTGCTGGCCCTGTCTCTGCCCCATTCCTGTAAGCTCTGCCTTAACAGCACAAGCCATGAACTTATGATTCTAAAGGGTTTGAGGCTTGTGCAGATGAGGACGGAGATTGCAGGAAAAGGAAAGGAGCAGGGACAGGAAAAGAACTTTGTCCCCGTGTCATTCTCCAACTTAAAATCTTTTATCTGACTGTCTTTGATCTTTTGTCTTTCCCAGATCCAGAATCCATCTTGGATTGGAAATAATGGCGGTGGCTCCCCCGTGCCTTCTTGCGTGGTCCCCTGCGACACCGTGCCGTCCTGCATGTCTCCTCATGCCCATCCACACGCCACTGGAGGCGTTTCTGAATTCCTGAGTGTGCCGGGCCCCGGGAGTCACGTGGCACAGACGCACATGGGCAGCCTATTTGGCGGCGCTGGCATCAATGGCTACGACCTGAATGCCGAGCCAGACCGCAAGAGCTCCAGCATTGCAGCCCTCCGGATGAAAGCCAAGGAGCACAGTGCGGCCATATCGTGGGCCACATGACAGAGCGCAGAGAGCTAGCGCCAAAACACTGATGAAGGAAAAGACCCATTCAAGCCATTCTGTTGGACTTAAAATATCAACCGTATGCTCTGGATTTGTGTGCCGCACTTTTAGAAAAAAAAAAACTAGGATGAAATTGACTAGTTATTATAGGGGTTACGTATTAACATAAGTGAAATGCTTCACTTATACTATTTGGAGTGCTCCACTATCAGCATTTAGAGATCAATTATGAATTTGCAATGGCAAAGGGGATTAGAAAGATCTCACATATTTCATATAGACAGTGCATTTTGTTTGCGTTCTTATCTTTTTTTTTTTTTTTTTCCAAAATTGGAGTTTTCTTTGGTGTTCTGTTTGCTGATGACTGGCATTTTCTGCTGACATAAGATTTAAGCTTTGTCAACCACCTCATTAACCAATTAAATACCATTGCACAACCTGTGCTTTCAGATGCTAAAGACTGAGGTCGAACAAGTCCCCTTCAGTATATGGAAGGTACTACGGACCTTATTACATTCCCCTATTGCTGCTTGCTTTTGGGGGAACTTTGTCTTGGCTCTACATCTTAGATGGAAATCTGATGGAGACCTTTGTAGATCTAACTGTAATCATTTCTCTGATACTCCTGACCTGGCTTTTTTTTTTTTTTTTTGTTCCCTAAAACATTCTAGGTGCCGAGTCCAGTGGTTAAAAGCAATTGTATCTAAAAACAATATTTTCTCAGCAGTAGGCCTCAGAGCTAAGATTCAATGCCATGTTCAAAAGAGTGTGCTTTGGGAATAAAATCACACTTCGGGCCTGACTCATTAAGGCTTTTCTTCCATTCTGCAGCTATGGGAAAATCCGATGAATTAGGTCCTTGTTTCTGGGTACTCAAAGTCAGGAAAAACAAAGTTATCAATGCCCCCGTATAAGACAGGATGGAGTCGGTCCAGAGAAAGGCTACTAAAATGGTTGGTGACCTAGGTCATAAGAGATCTCAATATGTACAGTATACTTTGGAGGAAAGGATATGACAGAGATGTTTAAATACCTACGTGGCATAAATAAGCAAGAGGCAAGTCTCTTTCAAATGATAGGAAACTCCAGAGTGAGTTTGTCCAGGTTTTGGAAAGCCCTGACCTCCGGCCATGTCTGGTGGGCCTCTGAGCCTGCACGGATGATGTCACACACATCCGCACATGCTTCATCCAGACGTGGCCGGAGCTCATAGCAAAGAGAGGAGTTTTCTGGGGGCGGGGCTGGAGGGAGGAATGGGGCAGAGCTGGAGGCACAATGGGTCAGGGTCATGGGTCACTCTATCTTCAGGACTCCAGTGAACCTGCCTGTCCCTAGTGATGGAAAACACAATATTGAAGAAACCCCCCCATCCCCAATTGGTAGCCATACAGTTGAAGGACTCCCGCTCAGCTTAGAGCAGGGGTCTCAAAGTCCCTCCTTGAGGGCCGCAATCCAGTCGGGTTTTCAGGATTTCCCCAATGAATATGCATGAGATCTATGTGCATGCATTGCTTTCAGTGCATATTCATTGGGGGAAATCCTGAAAACCCGACTGGATTGCGGCCCTCAAGGAGGGACTTTGAGACCCCTGGCTTAGAGGGAACAGTGCTTCTGACTCTTTTTTAGCCTCTTCTGGCCCAAGTCTCATCTAGTCATGAAATTGGTCAATCGCAGCCCCTTAAACACAGACAAACCCAGTCCCATCTGACCCAAGTATCATCCTAGTGTTTGGGCCCATGTCCATCTCAAACCCTTTCCCTCCAAGTGTTCATCCCAGCCTTTTCTCACCCATTTTTCGTTATCCTCACCTTTTAGTATTTAATGAAAATAAAATCTCTAGATTCACAGAAGAATACTGCATTCAAAAGACCATATAATACCTTTTTTGGTGATGAAGGTATGTGGAGAGGCTGGAAGCACTGAATATGTATACCCTAGAGCAGAGGTAAGCAATTCCGGTCCTTGAGAGCCACAGGCGGGTCAGGTTTTCAGGATATCCACAATGAATATGTACGAGATGGATTTGCATGCACTGCTTCTTTGAGATGCAAATCTATCTCATGCATATTTATTGTGGATATCCTGAAAATCTGACCTGCCTGTGGCTCTTGAGGACTGGAATTTCCAATGCCTGCCCCTGCCCTAGAGGAAAGGAGGGACAGGGGATATATGATTCAGACATCCAAATACTTGAAAGGTATTAACGTCTAACAAAATCTTTTCCAGAGAAAGGAAAATGGTAAAACCAGAGAGCATAATTTGAGGTTGAGGGGTGTCGGTAGACTCAAGAGTAATGTTAGGAAATTCTTTATGGAGAAGATGCCTGGAATGCACTCCCGAGGGAAGTGTTGGAGAGGAAAACGGCAGAGTTCAAAAAAGCTTGGGATGAACACAGAGGATTTCTAATCAGAAAATAATGGTATATATTGAAGTACTGGGCGGACTTACATGTCTGTGTCCTGTATATGGCCATTCAGTTGAGGATGGGCTGGAATGGTTTAGATGGGTTGGAGTAAGCTTTGACGGAGACTCCAGTAGATGGAACCTATGCACAGTACCAGGCCGAGCTCTGGGTTTCTGGCCCAGAAATAACTAAGAAAAAGAACAATTTAAATTAAATCATTAAATTATAAAGAATGTATGTTTGGGCAGACTGGATGGACCATTCAGGTTTTTATCTGCCGTCATTTACTATGTTACTATGTTAAAGTGTCCTCCATTGTGTTAATTCAGAAGACTCTCTTAAGGATTATTGTAGAACTGTTTCAGTACACTGATATCAATACTTTAAACTTACTTTTGCTTTCTCCTATAACTGTATAATACAAACTCCGAGTTCTGATGAAGAAATGGTTTTACAAAGTCCAACCTCTAGTAGGCATAGTATTGAAAGCAGGACTGGCCAGTTCATTTGCTTCCCTTATAATTCATCTATCAATAAGTGTGATGGAATAATTTCTTAAATATTTGGTGTCATTATCGACTTTATAACACCTTTTTTTTTTTTCTTTCTTTGTAAATCTTTATTCATTTTTATACATACAATAAGTGTGATAATACATAAACACATTTGCACATTGAGAATATCACTTAATATTCAGCAATAATACCAATCATAAAATCTTATCTCCCTCCCTTCCCACCCCTTCATAATAAGTAATTAAATTTCTAACACCTTTTAATGTCTTCTGAAAAGGATTCACATCTCTTTCTGTCTCGGAAAAACCACAGCACAGATCCAAGATTTATCCTGTCAAGGTTGGGAGGTGTAGCTGAATCTTTCTGGAGATTAAATGTTCTCTTCAAGTCTTGTTCTAAGGGAGTTCATGTTTAAAGAGCTTGGAGCTTCTCCAAAGAGACCATTTACAGTCTTCGGATTACAATGAAATGGAGTGATCCAGCCTATAATTCTTATTTTTATTATTTATTGGCATAATACTCTCTGTTATTCTCTAAAATGACTCTTTAGGACAAGACAGTGTTTTAAACAATTATTCCCTTTCTCAGGGGAAAAAAAGCATAAAAAGTCAAAAAAGAGAATTCATTCCTCCCTCTGTATTCACGGTGGTTAGGGGTAGAACTTAACTGCGAATACGGAAAAACTGCAAATAACTTTTTATACGTTATTCGTGGTTTTCTATTAAAAACCATCGTGAATATGGTGAAACCGCGAATAACATGGTGGGGAGACCTGGCCTGTTCCTGAAGGAGAGACAATAAACGGTGAAGAAAGTGCCAGGAATCGGTGATTTTCTCTGTAGACACTTGGAATCGGCAATTTCTTTATGCAAGCTGATGTAATTTGGGGGGAGGAGCCAGCAAGCTAAAAACTGCGAATAATTGAAAGCGCGATTGCTGAAACCGTGAATACGGAGGGAGAAGTATAGTAGTAAATCTAGAAACTACACTACTTTGTTCAAATCTTGCTATACATTCTGGGCTGGAATTTGAATGGTTTCTACTATCTGGAGATAATTTGGTAACAGTTTACAATTCTTGACAAAGGTTAGTAAAAAAAAATAAATATATATATACTAAAATAAATATATATATATATATATTCTTTAGTGATAAAATCATTGTGACATATGACTCATGATTGGTCACCTTTTCTGAGCCTGCTAGCCCTTTTCAATCCAGTCACTGGGACATACCCAGCCAGTTAGGTTAAAAAAAAAAGTACAGGTAAGACAGGTAAGCAACTGGTCTTCACCAGTCTTTTTTTTTTTTTTATCACTTTTTTTGATTGCTTCTTTTGTGCATCGTCGAGCAATGTTAGTGCATCAATCACTCGGGTAATTTGCATGGGGTTTTAATATTAAATAGCTAATTTGCAAGGCTGGATTGGAAAATGGGCGATCGAGGGGAAAAGCACGCGGTGAGCCGTTTTGTGCATTGGGTCGGCAAATGCGATCGTCACTAAAGCAGTCAAAACTGGTTTAGCGACGATCGCTATTAGCGCATCTAGCTCTGCATGGGTAAGAGACAGATCTGCATGCCCCTTCTCCATTGTATGCAAATGTCTATTCATTGTGGAGATTCTGAAAACCTGATTGGCTGAGGGCTGAGTTGTCTTAAATCAGCATTATCCAAGCCTGTCTTGGAATACTCGCTTGTCAGGTTTTCAGGATCTCCCTGATGAATATTCATCAATACCTCAACCAATGATATGATAAAAATTTGAATGGTTGTAGATTTTAGCTTCTTTTTGGTTGAGGTATTGAAAGAATTGAAGCAATAAAAAGTTAGTATTATTGTCCCATTGTGTGGTGGATTAATGAATATGCATTAGAGGGATTTGCATGCCTGGCACCACTAATTTGTGTAAGAATATTTGTATGCTTATTGAGGTTCATTCAGGAGCCTATTTCATAAAGGCACTTATCTCTGCAAAAATAGCAAAATATGCAAAAACAAACAGTAGAGAAGACTGTTCACCAATGGCAGAAAGGATGTTTGAGGAAGCCAAATATTCAATACAAGTTTTTACTGGATAAAGTGAAATGACTCAACAGCTGTGTTTCAGCCGCAAGGCCTGCCTCGGGAGTCACATCACTCTTGATAGTGGCGGCCATTTTGCAAGAGCAGACGCATCTGAGCACTTTGTGATTATTTTATGGTGCTTTAAGTGCATTGTTTCATTTAATGGAAAAGTGATCCACTATCAAGAGTGACAGGACTCTGGAGACGGGCCTTATAAAATGCAAACTAAGACTTGTCAACGCTTCTTTACAAGCTGGCGTTCTAGGATTGGCGGGCAAAGACAACGTGAAAGCTCATTCCGTTATTGCAAACATAGCCATTTGTGTCTTCCTCAAACTTACGTCTATTATTTTTGCATAAATTAAGCTTTCAGTTTCTTCAGCCTTGAAATATCAAATCCATATGTTAAGGGAAAGAATGTCACTTTCACAATCTTTCATCTTCTATGACCTTCTGAGGAAACAGAACAGCTCTGATGAAATGAATTTTCCAGCAGCAACCGATTGATGACACAGCAACAGGGACAAAGACAAAAGCCATCATGTCTAATATATAAAACAGAATATAAATTATGCTTCCTAAATAATTTTTGTTTTCAAATTTGTCTTAGTCTCTTCTTGTGGCAGAACCTTATTTATTTATTTTAGTATTTATATACCATGTATAGCCTAAGTGGTTTACATTCAGGTACTCACGCATTTTCCCGTCTATCCTGGTGAGCTCACAATCTATCTAATTTGTCCAGGGTATTCCACATGGCTAGGGAAATTGCACACACATCTTTTTAATGCAAGCATGCATTGGTGTTTTCATAAAATAGCAATAGGGCTACTTCTTAATTTTCCCTTTTTAGTACAGTGAGAGATTGGAGAAGCTGGGCCTCTTCTCCCTTGAAAAGAGGAGACTGCGAGGGGACATGATCGAAACATTCAAGATACTGAAGGGAATAGATTTAGTAGAGGAAGACAAACTGTTCACCCTCTCCAAGGTAGGGAGAACGAGAGGGCACTCAAAGAGGATAGATTCCGTAAACATAAGGAAATTCTTGCTCACCCAGAGAGTGGTAGAAAACTGGAACGCTCTTCCGGAGTCTGTTATAGGGGAAAATACCCTCCAGGGTTTCAAGACAAAGTTGGACAAGTTCATGCTAAACTGGTGAGACTGGACTCATTTGGAGCACTGGTCTTGACCTTGGGGCCGCCACGTGAGCGGACTCCTGGGCAGGATGGACCACTGGTCTGAACCAGTAGCAGCAATTCTTATTAATCATGTGACCTGCGGTCACACTTTATCGTCGCATGCTATAATCCTGTCATCCAGCAGGGCAGTTGTATGAAGCAGCTTGGGAAAGGGATTTTAAAACACATTTTATCCTCAGAAGACAGGGAAATCTAGACCCCGGGACTGGCCAACGATGACTGATCGAAATACCAACGAAAGTACTTCTAAACTAAGCTGGTGCCGCTACTACAAGCGTTTAAAAATAGTTTAGCAAACTTGGGCATTGCTACTCTGCGTATTCGAAAATGGCCATGTTATGCGCCCAAAATAGAAATGCAGCGCAGACGGCTGGAAAAGTCATCTTTAATAACACGTGGGCCATGGGGCCTTAATGGGGGCACCGAATCTATCGTAAGCTTAAAATTAACAAGCAGAGAGGAAGCGCTAGCACCAAAACCCAGGCTGACCCGGTCAGACGGAGAAGTAGTGTTGCCATTGTAAAGGAGGTTTAGGGACAGCCAGAGCATCAGCTTTCCCAGTTTAACAAAAATGTATATTTATATAATCACTCACTACCTAAACTATTAGGAAATTAAATCTCTCAGTTGTTTCTACAACCCTAAACCGTGCTGACATCAGTTTGTCCTCCACCTTCCCCTCTTACACATACAGAGCTCTCATTTCATTATACTACTGGTTCTGAAGACCAGTTTTGCAACATATATTTTTAAAGAGAGGGAGTAGGGGGGGGGGGAGAGAGGAGAATGAAGGAGAAAGAAAGAACAACCACGTACGTCTGTGTACATGTGGGAGAGAGAGAAAACCGCAAAGAATGTTATTGTTCCTATTTGTTAAAAAAACAAAAAAAAGATTCAACCTTGGATTGCATTAAACACAATTCCCATCCACCCCTTACCCCCCTTTTTGGGCCACATAAATCTGCATTTCATATTAAAGCTAGCAGGACATATAACAGAATAATTTATAAAGCAAGCAAGTTCTTTGTTTCCGCCTTTCTAAAACTGTATGAAAATATTAGCGAGAGGATTTTGATGTGCTGGAATAAACTATTACATGTGTGCTGTTTGTTTAAGAAGCTGAAGATATTAATTACGGCATTTAACATAAAGACCTGTTATGCTGGACCCTTTACAATGACAATCATTTCAATGTGATATATTTCCATGATGCAAGAGTGGAGGCTCCAGTATGAAACTATCAAATGGCGGTACTTGAGGGAGTACAAAGAAGAGCAACCAAACTGATAAAGGGAATGGAAAATCTCCCATATACCGACAGATTGAAGCAGTTGGGACTTTTCTCCCTGGAGAAGCGAAGACTTAGAGGAGACATGATAGAAACCTTCAAGATCCTGAAGGGCATAGAAAAAATAGACAGGGGCAGATTTTTCAAATTAAGGGGCGCCACAAGTACAAGGGGGCACTCGGAGAAATTGAAAGGGGACAGGTTTAGAACAAACGCTAGGAAGTTCTTTTTCACTCAGAGGGTGGTGGATACATGGAACGCGCTTCCAGAGGCTGTTGTAGACAAGAAAACATTAAATGGTTTCAAAGAAGGTTTGGATAGATTCCTAGAAGAAAAAGGGATTGGGGGGTATAGATAGGTATAGACCATTGCTCAGGCAATGGGCCTGATGGGCCGCCGCGGGTGCGGACCGCTGAGCAGGATGGACCTATGGTCTGCCTCAGCGGAGGCAACTTCTTATGTTCTTATGTTCTTAAATCCAAATGACATTTTTATTAACAGACCAGTAATATCTGCTGGTTGCCTGGAAGTGTTGAGCCAGTCCAAGATCTGGGAAAGTCCCAGAAACTCTCACCTAATTAAGAGGGGGGCACACTTGATTCAGGTGAGGTACCTATCCAGTCTTTGGAGGGCTGAGCTAAGGCCGATACTGGGCACACTTGCATGGTCTGTGTCCCGTATATGGCAATTTGGTATAGTGTGAGCAAGGACACTGATGGGAACTCCAGAAGTTGAGACTTAAGGACAGTACCAGGCAAACTTTAGTCTATGGCCCAGAAATATCAAAGAAGAAAAAAAGAAAATAATTTAATTATTAATTTATAATGCATGTAACTGATGGGCAGACTGGATGGACCATTCAGATCTTTGCTGTCATTTACTATGTAGTCTGAGCACCAACTTGCAGAGAGATCTAGGATTCTGGATTCTCGGTTCTAATCCCAGCTCTGCCTCTGTGATCTTGGACAAGTGGTTTTCTCTTCCGGTGCTTGCATTCTTCTAGAGGTTCAATTGGATCATGCCCTGAGTTTTCATTCTCATCCACTTGGGCGGGGAGGTTTCCCAGCTTATTTTTTTCTTCCTACGCAGTCCTTTAGAGAAATAAATCACACCTCATTTCAGAAGCCAGTGGCAACAGCCAGGACTCCCTTCTAAGGTCTGTGAAACCAAGGATGAGAAACTATTATACAGCTTTAGGGAAAGGAGGCCCCCACCCCAAAAAGTCTCCCATTTAGTTTCCCCTTGTCATTTGCGGCATTGTTCCTTTGGTTTTGACTTGGTTAGTCTTCAGTTTTGTTTCAGGGGCAAGATTGTTTAGCATGCACCTGCATTAAAAACAAATATTGCATTTCTTTTTCCCTCATTAAGGGGGGGAAATGTTCAATATCAGACATGTTTTTCACACTTCCTCTGTCATTGCAAACAACGATCCATGCCTATTGTACAGAATTGCTATAATGCTGCACCCAATTTACAAAGAACGCACACTGTTTTCAAGGATACGAGATATGTCATTCACACTTCCGATGTCACTGCAAACAGTCTATCCCAGTGGTCTCAAACTCACAGCCCGGGGGCCACATGCAGCCCAGGTCCTATTTTGAGGCCCTCGGTATGTTTATCATAATCACAAAAGTAAAATAAAACAGTTTCTTGATCATATGTCTCTTTAGCTATAAATGACAATATTAAGACTTAGCCAAAAGGAAAGATTTATAAACTCATTTCTTTAATAAGACATTAACTATTTTTTCTGAGGCCCTCCAAGTACCTACAAATCAAAAATGTGGCCCTGCAAAGGGTTTGAATTGGAGACCACTAGTTTATCCCTATATAGTATGCCACAGGTCCATGTGGCCTGCTCTAGTTTACACCCAGCTCTATCAAACTCTCAACGATTTTGGGCAAGTGCTTTATTTTAGCTGCGATATCGCCTTCTTGCTTATGCCCTCTTCCTCTTGACCAATTCAATATGCACAACTGTGCATTTCTGACTCACTACCGACATTTAGATTCTGTTTGCATGAAGGTTTCTGTCTAAAAACTCACACTAGAATTTCACTAAAACTAGACGGGCTGCAGATGATTCCATTATTTCTCCTCTCCCCCCCCTCGCAGGAGCGCATTTGCTGTGCTCCTGACTCATGACGGATGAAATGCAACCAGAGGGGCCTACAAAATCTCACATTAATTGAAGTCGGCAAAAAAAAACTAACAGTGCCCTTTTGAACTGCTGACAAAGTACAGAATGGATTACCAGGGTCTAGATTAACAACAGGTGGCAGCAGGCAGAAAGCGGCAGAGGCCATCCCCATTACAAAGAGATGGTACGCAGCTAGTCCAATCCCTGGAGTGCACAGTGAAATTTATAGAAATCCTGCGAGAGGGCCTCTATAGGCCCATTCCCGACTGGTTTCAAGCAGTCATCCTATAACATAAATCACTTTGTAAACATCAGTGCAAGGCGCTGCATCAGTACGCTCCCTGTCATGACCTTCAGGTCACGCTGGTTCAGCATACTAGTCACACCCCATTACTGTAGGCCTTAAGACACTGTGCACAGATTAGTCTTAATGGAAGAACGGCAAAAAACACAGCAAAATATTCAGGTCATATTCTCTTCCTTCGCCAGATTATGCAAAGATCAAAATATGCCCAGTACAATGGAGCTGGCCAATAACTATCGGCCTCTTTTACAAAGCCGTGCGGCAACAGCCCCGAAGCCCTTTAAATCTCTATGGGCTTCGGGGCCGCTAGCGCGGCTTTGTGAAAGAGGCCGTATATGTTTAAAAGGTAAACATGAAATTATGTGAAGGACGTTCAATAACGATTATACAGGAAATTGTCTGCCTTTCTGCAAAGAACACTAATTTCTGTTAGTATACACCAGAGGTGTCCAACCTGCGGCTCGAGGGCCGCATGCGGCCCCGTGAAGTATTTTGTGTGGCCCTGGTCGAGGGCGATGCAGTGTTTTCCTCTGCTGCCCCCAGGTGTTTACCGTCTTACCAGCTCCCTCCTCTGTCTTGCTGCAGCGTTTGCGCGGCCCCAGAAAAAGTTTTTCCGGCCAGTGCGGCCCAGGGAAGCCAAAAAGTTGGACACCCCTGGTATACACCCTTCTAAGGGAGTACAAAGAATGAAAATTCATCTAAGTTCACTTAAAGAGTGGCCAAGTGTTTGGCGACAGAGAATGACATGTGGACAAATTTTTCCCCATCCCTATTTACTTTAGTTTCACTGTTGTTACAATTACCCATATATAGCTTAAAGAACTTTAAATAAATAACTCAAATTTAATTTTTTGTTGGTTTTGCAATTTTATAATTTGAATTATAATGTGCCGCGAAAAAACATTTGCTTTGTTTAGTGCGCCATGAAAAATATTTGCTCTTTTTAGTGTGCCAGAGCTAAAAAAAATGTTTGACACACTGTCCTAAAGCCTTAATAAAAATAAAAAATTTAAATTAAAAAAAAAAAACCCTGCTCATTTGTAAATAAACACAAAAGAATAAGTACTGAAGCTTTCAAACTAAAAGTGGATAAAGTGGTAATATTTATTACCAATTAAATATAAAACCCAGTATGGGTATCAACAACATACAAAGGCAGCTCTGGCTTCAACGAACATGGATGTAAAATCATGCACCAAGTTACTGCATAGTCCTATAAGTTGAGGAAAGTTATTGTCACTACATACGACAGGTTCTCCTTTTACTTCCTTGCCAGTCAGCCATATTACTGTAGGAAATGTGAGACCTCAAACCAAACCAAGATGGCTGAACAGTCTGCTGAAAATGTCACTACAATACATTGGGTTTTTTTAACTTTCTTTTATTATTTGCACGTAAACAGGATACATACACTTTTTCCATTTTGTTCTTTCAGTAGCCATTGTGAACTTTTCATAATACGTACACTGAAATTTTGCAAATGAAGGTAAGTGGGTCCTTTTTCTTCCTTAAAGATTTAAGAATTCCATACTGGATCAGGCCAAAAGTCCAGTATTCTGTTTCCAATTCAGGTCAAAAGCATGTGGCAGGATCCCCCCCACCCCAAAAAAAAAAAAAAATCAGTCCTTTCCTTGTTGCTTAGACCTGGGGAGAAACAGTGGCATTTGCAAACCTACATCGCTGGTAACAGTTTATTGACCTTGCCTCCAGGAACTTATCCAAACTTTTTAAACCTAGCTATGTGGTTAACTGCTTTCACTATACCTTCCATATGAAAAAGACTAAGGTTAATGATCTTCCCCTTGGAAAAGTGATGTGACAGAATTTTGTAAAGTCGTGAGTAGTATAGAACAGGTTAACAGGGGAAACGGCTAAAGATGCTTTCCAACACTGCTAGGACTAGGGGAACACACAATAAAATTCAATGGTAGTTGATTTAGAACAAATTTAAGAAAATATTTGTCACCAGAAGATACATATAATCAACCAGAGTTAAAAAAAATAATCTAAGGACAAATTTCTGGAAGGCAGATCCATTAGCAAGTATTAGCCAGGTCAAGAGGTTGTCCCATTAGGAATGACTCAAAAGGTTACGGCTCTTCAGCTTGGAAAAGAAATGGCTGAGGGGGAGATAAAATTGAAGTCTACAGAATCTTGAGTGGTGCAGAACGGGTTCAAAAGGATCCATTTTTTCCATTCTGTCAAAAATTACAAAGACCAGGGGACACTCGAAGTTACAGGGAGATCCTTTTAAAACCACTATTTTTTTCACTCAGAGAATAGTTAAGC
This sequence comes from Geotrypetes seraphini, assembly GCF_902459505.1. Taxonomy (NCBI): domain Eukaryota; kingdom Metazoa; phylum Chordata; class Amphibia; order Gymnophiona; family Dermophiidae; genus Geotrypetes; species Geotrypetes seraphini. The sequence continues at coordinate 10,478,184 of NC_047102.1, forward strand.
ACTGGAACACATTGCCAGAGGTTGTGGCAAAATCGGTTAATGTAAGCTAGTTTTAAGAAAGGCGTGGACAACTTCCTGGAAGAAAAGTCCATAGTCTGTTCTTGAGACAGACATGCTTGCCCTGGATTGAGAAACCACTGCTTGCCCTGGATCAGTAGCGTGGAATGTTGCTATTTGGGTTCTTGCCAGGTGCTGGTGACCTAGATTGGCCCCTGTGAAGACGGGCTACTGGTCCGACTTAGTAAGGCTATTTATGTTCTTATCTACTGGGTATGTCCAAGTGATGTAGACAGGACATTGGCTTTGATTCAGCACAGGACCTATGTCCCTATCCCTCAGTATCCACGAGACAGGCCTTCCTCAGCCATTTCAGACAGGTGACCAGGGCAATATCAAGGGGATAAAAAGCTTCATGGTTTCTTTTTGATTAAGATCAAATATGTATGATTTGAGTCACTAAGTTTAGGGGCCTTATGACTATGATTTGAGACCTTGCACAATGTGTGAGCAATCCGGCTTCGGCAGTGGTTATGATTCAGTATCCTGACGCCCAACCACAACGGAGACACACCCGTGACTAAAGCAGGAGGATCCAAGTTCCTGTGAAAATCAGGACTCTGACCCTCTCGAGATTCACTGCTCTTACAATTGACCGCTGGAGTCACTGTTTCAGCAGTACCCGATTTTAACTGCCCGCATGGACTTAAGCTGCACAAAATGCCCCTCCTTGAGTGAAGAATCCCATTGGGCAGTGCAGCGCTTGGCTCAAGGATCAATTATTAGGAACAGTGGGCAACTTGAATTAAAAAATAAATTAAAAACTTTGCTTTTAAATACATAGTATTAGACCTTTGCTACAAATAAACAGCACCCATTGGCTGCTAGTTGATCCAGTATTATTAAAAACAACAATGTTTAGCTCCATATAGGAGCTATGGAAAAACATGAAATTTGATGATTTTTTTTAAATAATTTTGTTGCCAGAGAATATTTAACTTTTAAAACAAAAATGCATAACAGTGGAATGGAAGGGAGACTTTTATACTGCCTTTTGGTGGCTTTGTCATTTCAAAGCGGTGGGCACTGGAAGATTACGTGACTTGCCCAGGGTCACAAGGAACAGCACTGGGATTTGATTTCACAGCCTCTGGGTGCGGAGGCAGCAGCTCTACAAGGGAGCCAAAGCCCTTCCCCACCTACCAAAATACAGGTCTGTTACAAGTATTCAGAATCTAGATGCATCGCAAAGATCCTCCTCCGCAAAATAAAATATATCACCTGGAAGGCAAAACTGAACAAAACAAACCTTTACGTAGGAGCTAATAGATGGTCCCCCTAAGCGTCTCTGCAAGATACAACGTTATGTTGCATTACTTCAGGTTTTATGTTACGCGATGAGACCTTTTTGGAGTATGTTTGCTCGTGTGTTTGAAGTTTTTGCAGTAGGATCTTTAGAAGGTATCCCTGCTAGGTTTGCCAGCAGTGCTGAAATTTCAGCGAGAACAAAACAATACGGGTATGATATTCCAGTTACAAAGCATCCAAATGCTGTGGATTTAGCGTGCCCAAACTGACACACTCCTTACGGGCCACCCTCTCAACTCATAGTGCATTTGTTGTTGGGATAACATGTTTGCAGGTGAGCTGCTTGGGCTCTCATAATCACAAGCTGCCAATGTTTGGGAAACTCTTCAGCTTCTCTGGGAAGTCATCTTTGTAGAGGACGGGGTCTGCCCGGTGCTCCACGACCTTTAGAGGCATGGTTCCAAAGACAGAAGCAAATTTGTTGATACATTCAGACCTGATGAAGAAAGGAAAAATCAGTTAGTAAAAGTAAACTTCTTACTAAAACATGGGTACCATTTCCAAACAATACAAAATACAGCCCTAAGACTTATCTATTCGTTGAGAAAATTCGACCACATCACAAAGGCATACCACGACTCCTACTGGCTACCTATACAAGCCAGAGTACACTTCAAATTCCATTGCCTACTATTCAAAGCTATAAACGGAAACAGCCCTACCTATTGGAACAATTGACTAACTCATTCCACCTCAAACAGACATAAAAGAACCCACACAATATTCGCACACCCACCAACCAACAATTTAAAACGAATAAAAATGTATGACAACCTACTGGCCACCAGAGCAGCGAAACTGGACCGACCATCCTTTTTAAAAAATAATTCCTAGCATCCTGTTTGCTTTTTTGGCCACCGCCGCACATTGGACAGAAGGTTTCATGTACTGTCTACGATGATACCCAGATCCTTTTCTTGGACGCTAATTCCCAAGGTGGACCCTAGCATCCGGTAACAGTGAATCAGGTTATTCTTCCCAATGTGCATCACTTTGCATTTGTCCATATTAAATTTCATCTGCCATTTGGACGGCCAGTCTTCCAATCTCCTAGGGTCCGTCTACAATTTTTCACAATCTGCATGCGTTTTAACAACTTTGAACAGTTTAGTGCAGGGGTGTCCAATGTCGGTCCTCGAGGGCCGCAATCCAGTCGGGTTTTCAGGATTTCCCCAATGAATATGCATGAGATCTATTAGCATACAATGAAAGCAGTGCATGCAAATAGACCTCATGTATATTCATTGGGGAAATCCTGAAAACCCGACTGGACTGCGGCCCTCAAGGACCGACATTGGACACCCCTGGTTTAGTGTCATCTGCAAATTTAATCACTCGTCATTCCAATTTCCAGATCATTTATAAATAAGTTAAATAGCACCAGTCCCAGTACAGACCCCTGCGGCATTCCACTGTTTCCTCTCCTCTATTGAGAAAAATTACTATTTAACCCTACCCTCTGTTTTTATCCAATAACCAATTCCTAATCCACAACTGAACTTTGCCACCTATCCCATGACACTTTAATTTTCTCAGGAGCCTCTTGTGAAGAACTTTATCAAAAGCTTTCTGAAAATCTAGATACATTATATCAACTGGCTCACATTTATTCACACCTTCAAAGAAGTCAAGCAAATTGGTGAGGCAAGATCTCCCTCAGCTGAACCTATGCTGACACCGTCTCATTAAATCATGTTTGTCTACATGTTCCACAATTTTATTTTTTATAATTGTTTCTACCATTTTGCCCGGCACTGAAGTGAGGCTTAATGGTCTGTAATTTCCTGGATCTCCCCTGGAGCTCTTTTTATAAATCGGCATAACATTGGCCACCTTCCAATCTTCAAAGCCCAGGCTGTGCTTCTTTAGCTTCCAGCTGGCTTAGGGCTCTCTTTTACCAGAGGGCAATTGCCCTAACTGCACTGCCCTAACACTATTCCTGTCATGGGTAACTGCAGTATTCTGTTAGCATGATTTTTCTGTGTAGCATTCTGTAGTAATTTGACTTATTCAGTTCAGTGGTCAATCATGTTTGTAGTGCAATTAACGCTTTGGTGTAGTTGTATGAATCAGCAGCTCTCGGAGGCAGCTGATTCATACACTGCTTTCTATTGATACTTGCTGGTTAGAAGTGCATCATTCCATTTCAAACAAGCAAATTCCGCTGCCTTTGATCAAGCAACAGGTTAGGTTCCTAATGGCATTGAAAGAGGATAAAAGAAAACCATCTCAATACTTTGTGACAAGGGCAGAATCTTCTTCTTCAATTTTAGAAAATATTTGATCTTTCTCAAAGAACAAAACCAATGGTGCCAAAGTGGAGGGAAGATGAGCTGAAATCTCCACTGAATCAAAGTGAAGGATGAGGGCGTACTGCCAGTAGGACATGTGCATATGGGAAAGGTCACAGCAGGACCTGTGAGTATTTTCTCCTTCCCTCCCCCTCCAGAATTCCGCTCATTCTTAAAGCGAAGTGCACTACTGTAAACCTGAAGAAATCAGCCTCTGCCTTCAGCCTTTCCAAGCTCACCTCAATGCAATTAGAAAAATGCCCGTAAAACACACAAGAAAAACTGACAACTAAAATGGTCAAGTCATCAACTGGTGGTTAACAATCTTGGTTACAGCATGATTTCAAATAACTTCTGTTCTTCTGTTCTTCAACTCCTGTTTAATGCAGATCGAAGGTAACGTTGCCTGAATATTGAGATGCAATGAGTGGCAGGTGATTACATCAGTTTAATTAGGCTTGGAGCTGCCAAAAAAAGCTTACCTTGAGCACATCCACACATACCACAGAACCACATAACTTGGGAATAGTGACAGAAAAACAACTAATTATTGGTACTGGTATACTGTACTTATAACAGCGCTGCTCCTTGTGACCCTGGGCAAGTCACTTAATCCTCCAGAGCCCCAGGTACGTTAGATAGATTGTGAGCCCACCGGGACAGATAAGGAAAATGCTTGAGTACCTGATTGTAAAACCGCTTAGATAACCTTGATAGGCGGTATATAAAAAAAAAAAAATCCTAATAATAATAATAACAGCAGGCTGAGAATCAGTGAAGACAGGGTTAAAATGCTGCTGATTCTCTTTGCACCTTGCCTTGGGGACTCGCTAATGTGTTAAATAGTTCATATATGTTAATGTGGTTTAACACATATTATTTAATACAAACCTTATTATTCTCAGTGGGGCCTAATTGCTGAGGAAGCACATAGCTTATTTTAAGGAATGTGGTTAAATGAGGCCCTTTCATTTTAAGCCTTTTGGGGACCTTTTACGCGCCGTCAGTTTATGTTCTCTGTCATCGCTCCCCAAACCTGGAACTCTTTCCCCAGCCATCTAAGGGAAGAAGCTAACGTCGATAAATTTAAAAGTAAATTGAAAACTTTTCTCTTCAACGATGCATTCTTAAATTAATCATTACATGACCTTCAAAAAAAAAAAAAAAAGATTTTAGAAAACATTTTTTTTTTTTCTCTTATCCATCACCCTACCCTCCCTTATGTACTCTCCCTTCATGTCTTTCTATACTTTTATTATAATGTAAACTCTCCCCATAAATTCCCTATGTTTCCAGTATTGTTGCATTTGTCTTAAGTCAAGATTGTTTTATTTATTGTAGTAATATTTTTAACAAATTAATTTTATTAATATGTACATCGCTTTGAATTCAGATAAAGCGATTAATCAAATCTTTTATTAAACTTGAAACCTAAATGGAATGCACCTTGAGCTACCAATGTAAAGTTGTCCCCATTCCAATCCCCAAAACAGACCTTCAAAAATGTAATGGGTGATTTTCCCTCAAAAAAATATGCCAGGTAGTTAGAACGCCAACAGAGAAGATCTGCTCCCATCAAACTCTAAAAATAGTTCAATGAAAGATTGGGACACGAGAAAAAGAGTAACTATATGGTTTCCCAAAAGACCCCTGAGGCAGGCGAAGAGCCGAAACACTGACTGGAATAAAGAAACATATGTCCCAGCTCTTCAAGCATCTACATTCTTTACTGGGTGATATTTGGTTTGTTGTTTACTTTGCATTCCCTTTCATTGCGTGTTGTATCCAACACAACACAATAACCCTTAATCCCACACACGCAAGTCCACTAACTCAATATTCAAAACACTTATAATATAATTAAGAGTCTATTTTTCAGGCACAAAACAGAGTGGAGGGATAAGCAGACAAATGGATATAGAGAAAAATATATTCCATCCATGCTGCCACTGGATTGGGTACAGTTCTCTAATCTTTACAGCCAAGATGAGCACTTGGACAGAAGTTCCACTCACCTCTCTACCATGTGTGTCTGATCCAATGATAGCCCGTCAATGGCCGTGCACTCTGGACACTTGAACTTCTTCCGGGGAGTGACCTATTAAGGTAACAAACATTGCTGAATAAGTGGAGGAGGGAGCTGGCATTAGCTCAGTGTTTAATAAGTCACACAGGGCCTCTGAGCGTGCCTGCGCTGTAAGCCGAGAATCCCTCCTCTCTTCTCAATGTATACAGCTCCATCTGGCTGGCTCTGCTGCAAATTCACTGGGGCCTAATAAAAGCGGCTGAGAGGACTTTTCCCTTGCCTTCTGAAACTGGAAAGAAGCAGTGATGACAGGCTCCTTAATTCCTGTTTAATGACTGTTTTCGCACTGCCAAGGTCCCTGTATAAACACCATTTGTTCTTGTGGCCATTGGGGTGATGAAATATAGCTTCCCATGCTTTACCATTAACCTTTATCCAACAAATAGGCTCTTTGCTCTCCCCTCTTCATAGCTGACTGGCGGCGGGTTTGTTGGACATTCCGAGATGGGCCAAATATGCCAGCCTGATTATTTTTCATATCACTCACGTACTGGGCACAGCGATTTAATAAGGCCTGCTCTTTTCTCTCCTTATTAGGGCTCAGGTAACCGATGATAGACAGGAGAGGGGTTCTCAACAACTGAATTTAGGCTAGTGATATCTAAAGCTTAGTGCTACAGAGGGAATGCAAAATGAATTCCTGGTGGATGAAGGTTCAAAGCAAGAAATGCGTGCATATTCATGCAGTAATGCTAGGATTCAAAAAGTTAATGAAAAAATAATCTTTCAATTAACATTCTCAAGAGTCAATTTGTAATTGGCATTCTTGGAGTCAGCTGTTTTCTATTTCTGAGTTTGAGGTGGCTGTACAATCAAAAGACATTCTCATGCCTTCTCAGGGGCTGTGTGGTTCAATTATTTTGATAGCATACAGGTGCACCAGCTTTAAAATGAATTTATATTAAGCTAAAATTATCTATCAAGGCTCCATAATTTCAGTGTGGACGCTGACGCACCTCAAACATGTTTTTCTCTTTTTAAATCATTTATACATACTACATTTGGTCTATACATTTGCTTCTATTATGCATGCAGGAAATCAGTTTTGCCATGAAAATAAATGATAGAATTGCAATATCAGACCCACATCACATCCAAGCATAATGGTTCACCTCACAAAGCATGTTAATGTCCTGTTAAGATTGTACTCTTGGACACATTTTGATGGGAGAATCACAAAGCAAATTTATAATTTCTTGTTCACCCTTACCACAAACTAGTTCAAAAGCGTATTACAATATAAGATCAGAACAAAAATCATATACTATATCATACAATAAAACAAAATGACAAACTTACAAATCTGAATAAATGATGGCAGACAAAAACCCACATGGTCCATCTCATCTGCCCAACAAGGCAGCCAGAGCCCTACCCACCACTCTGTATGGGCCCCAGTCACCCAAGCTTAACCCTTTATTTGACATCGGTCCTCAGAAGCAACATGTGCCTTCTATAGCTCTTATGGGAGATCTGAATCTCCAAATTCCTGTTAATTGGCGCGGGGGCTCTCGTTAAACATCAAGTTACATAAAGCAGCCGTTTCATCATCTGCCAATTAAAGGGTTAAACACCAGTTCTCAAGTCTCCACCAGGCCAAATATATATTCAGCCAAACATGATGGTTATAAGTATTGCCGACACCCTCACTCACAGCAAATGGCAGTAAAAGTCATCTTTAAGACTGGAGTTGCCGAAGCTTCATTTGCAGGACACAGACTATAGAAGTCTGTCAGGCGCTGGCTTCGGCCTCCCCAGCGCTGAAGCTGCCAAATCTTTTTTCAGTCTTTTGCCATTTGCAGGACAATGTTTGAGCCTGGGTGCATTATTTTGGTACCACAGTGTCAAAATTAATACCCCCCTCCCTCCCCCCCCCACCACTACCAATAGATATAGAATAGGGGTGGGGGGAAAGCCAACAGCCTGTTTCAACATATTTAATGAAAGATCTCACCTTAATGGGTGCTTTTCCAGTAACATTTGCCACCAAGAAATTCATAGCAATGTCCTCACAGTTCATATGGGCATCCACCCAGTTCTTGATATCTCCAGGCATTTTGTAAGTGTACAGATAATTAAAATACTACAGAAAGATGAAAGCATAGATGGGGTACAATTAAATGGGAGTCATTTGCTTGATAAGAGCATCACCTGACAGTTAAAAACTGAATCTAAAAAGTAACACCAGAGTAGCAAAAACAAATAAAGAAGTTGACAGCTCTTGTGTCAAACAGAACAGGCTTTCTGCATCCCATCAGCTACCCAGAAATGTCCATGTGGTTTATAGCCCTCTGGAAAATTAAGAACTTCACTTTCTCCTACAGTACTACAGCTCTATCCATCCTAGTTCCTGAAAATCTGGTCAGCCTGTTGCACTAGATCAGGAGTGTGCAACTCCGGTCCTCGAGGGTCGGCATCCAGTCAGGATTTCCCCAATGAATATGCATGAGATCTATTTGCATGCCCTGCATATTCATTGGAGAAATCCTGAAAACCCGACTGGATTCCGGCCGTCGAGGACCGGAGTCGCCCACCCCTAAACTACATCATAACTTCCTAACGGTATTTTCAATTGCACTGCCTTGAGAAGTACAGAAATCACGCATGACCGCGTCAAATAAATAGCGCCCAAAGCCATGTATAGATTTTGGCCTCTGTAATTCACATTTTGTCGTGGTGACCAAATGCACCAGCAGGTACATGTAAATCTGAAGATATACTCGAAAGCTGAACACTTACCTCAATCATTTTTAAACTGAAAGATTACTGAAAAAGAAGTACAAAATGAATACCTGAAGTTTTTATGTGAATGTCAAATCTCTCTCTAGTATATCCCCACATGATACCGAAACCTTATCGCACTTTATATAGAGCTATATGTTAACTGCTCAACATATAGCGGCTACACGTATAAGAGATTTTTTTTTGTATGGACCTTCAGATTGCATCCAGGCATTTCATACTACTGGCTGCTAGAGTCTTTGTCCGTCCAATCTTTTATTGAATAGCTATTAGCTTTGCTGTTTTTTGTTTTTCCCCTATTATTTTAACCTTTGTTCTTATGTGATCCTTAAAATTAATGTAGCTACTTAGCTTAGAGTAGATTCTCAAATTTCATCTACACCACCTCTCCAGACATGCATGTTTCAAAAGAAACTTTCTTCAGGGTCAAGGGGAACAACTGAGGGAGCTGTAAGTTTCAATAAAAGATTGGACTGACGAAGACTCTAGCATCCAGTAGTATGGATAATAATAATTTATTTTTCTATACCGCCTAACCAGCAGTTCATAGCGGTTTACACAATAGGTACTCAGCATACAATATAATAATAACATCATACATAATAAAATTCTAAGTGACTAATACAAGCATTAAAACTAATGAATAAAAAAACACACAATATAAACTAAAATAAGTATAGATAAAAAGATTAAAGTACATTATAACTACATGATAATATGAAAATCAGTCATATTGTTTAAATAAGTGGGTTTTAAGATCTTTTTGAAACTGATTGTAAGTAAGAAAGGGAGAAACGAGAAGATTCAAACATGAATTCATTAATCCTGCTTGGAATGCGAAGGACCTATCCAAAAATTTTTGTAACGGCCAGTAGTAGGAAATGCCTGGATGCGTTCTGAAGGTCCATATAAAAAAATCTCTTATATGTGTAGCCGCTGTATATTGAGCGGTTAACATATAGCTCTAAGTGCGATAAGATTTCGGTATCAATAATTAGTACTTTTCATGTGTGATTTACTTTGCTCAGCAATCAATTACCTTATGATAAAAAGCTGCTCCAGTAAGCACCATGGAAACTTCGTTTGTCCATTCAGACTCGTATTTCCACTTGCCCATCTCGTGGTCCCATAAATGCAGTCGCCCTGGATAACCCACCAGTCTGTCAGGGAATTCACGCCACACCTGCATGACAACATTAAAACGCAGTTCTAGAAACGTCCGAAGAGTCTCCATCATGTTAACTCATAGTGACAAGAAGCTTCTATATTGCATATACCATGTTTTAATAATATTTACTACACCGCCTATGCATTAAATAAGTGGCTTGCAAAATCACATAAAACAAAAACAAATGGAAATAAAAAGTTACAAACATGAAAGAGACAAAAAAAAAACAACAACAAAAACACTCATGAAATAAAATTACAGTCTTATTGCACTGCAGCTCAACCCTCCCACTCCCAACCTTGAGATATTCCACGTTATTCAGAAGAGAAAGCTTTCTTAGACAGAAATTACTTGAAACTTTACGGATGACATCTTCAATTGTAAATAATGTGACAAGTCATTGCAAAGCATTGGGGCCACAACAGAAAAGCATATAACCCAAAAAGAACAAAATCATTAGTTTGACCAGATCTAAGAACACGGATTGAAGTGTAAGGAATTACATAGAATAAAGAAACGATGGTTCTCCAGTACGAGAAATCTTATTAAGTGCTTGTGTCTCAATAGGGGAGTCACAAGGGCAGACTATGAACACTATCTGGCTTCTAAAGCTATACCTTATGTCCTACATAGAACTTTAAGATTGTTAGCTGACCATAGGAAAAGCTATCCCAAGTCCAGGAAAAGCTCGATAGGAGTCAACTAGGAATGTTCACAATAAATAAACAAACTAGAGAATGTGATTTTTCTGAATGGCTCTTATGTTTATTGAAAGTTATAGAATAAACTCCCCAACTCTGTTCATGCAGAATAGACCCTAGGCGTTCCATACCTGCTCTGGACAGCTCCCTAATAAACAGTTTATAGCTAGAATCAAACCAAGGACACCAACCTGGAGATACAGCAATAACTCTCCAGCTTAGGATTACCAAAAGGCTCCAGAAAAAGGGTGACGGATTAACACATCCGGATTTAACTTCCATTGCTGTCAATCCGTCCTCTTTTTTCCAGAGCCATATGATAACCCTACTCCAGCTGAGCCAACAATGCACTCCTTTCCATTTTGATGATGACCGATTCCTTCCTCTTTGCACTCCGTGTCATCATAAGCATCCCCTGCGGTGCCGACTGACTGATCTACTGAATCGAAACAAACTATTTCCTTGACAGCATGCATCTACATCAAACCTATTACAAACAGCATTAATTAGCATGGGCTCAAAACTGTCCATGGCTGCAGAGGAGCCAAATGGTTGTTTTTAATTTGAATAAGCAAGGCAACATGTAGACATCAAGATATATGTTTCTCCTTTGTACTGCAGGACAGAAGTACAGAAACATGAGGATAAACTTGCTCTGCTGGTAATCGCCTTTCCCCTCTCTCTTCTATGCATATGCAGAAGTCTCCACTTCCTAGTGCTTTGCACCATAGTCACGGCCTTGGATCCATTTAAGAATATCCTGAATGCATCATTTCTGAGGCTTTTTAATAGGAGCTCTAGGAAGACTTGTTGCTTAACTGTATCCTGGCAGCTGGATACAATCAAGATGTCCTCTTTGTCACTTCATACATAACTCCGTAACTGACAACATGATCAAAAAATAAGCAAACGAGAACAGACTGGACTGGGCCATCACTTGGAAAACTCAAATTGGTTAACATACTACTAGTTACATTAAATAAAGGTTGATTTACTGGAGGGGTCAAAGTTGCCAACTACCATAACTTTTAGTAGAAAACGATGGTTAAATATGCGACATTAGTTACTGACGTTAGTGAGAACTTTGCAGCATTTTTTCTTGCTACTAGATTTTGTCCTTTCTGCTCAGGCTGGTCTTACAAAGTCTCCAGTTTTCTCTGCATCCTGCATATCATGCAGCAAGGCCTGTCCAGATGGAAAGCTGGCTCACTTGAGTTTATCACTGGAAGTTTTCCTAGGAGGGAGTAAAACCATTTAATAAATGAAAAGGCCTCTGCTACCTAATGAACTGTAGGTGCTCCAAGTTGCCAAATGTTGATAATCTTAATGCAGCTCTGGAAAGCCTAGAATACTACTACTACTACTGTATTTACTGATTCACTATAACAAAAAGGTATCTATTTTAACTAGCCACTACACAATTAAGCACTGGCCTTTAACAGAGGAGAGGAGTCAAACTCCCCAAAATTATAAACATGAGAACCCTCTCATGCTATTCAACTTCTTGTTACATCTATGGCCATCATGAACTCAGACTTCCTTGTATGCTCTTGCACAGTTAATTACAAGTTAAGAAAGGATCCACGAATGCAAGTAAGGCATCTTGTCCATCCTGTAACAGCATTGAAGCATTCATTCAGTTATTAGCTGCTTGCTCATATCTAGGTACATGAAAAGAGGCAAGAGTTTTTCCTTCAAAGCCAATGCTTCTGCAAACTAACTCCGAAGTCCTCAGCTATTCCAAAACACAGAAATGCAAGAATATTGCTGGGAGCTTTTCTTTAGGGAAGAAGAAGAAATGAAAGTTGCTATTATATGTTACAGAGACTAGACGGAGAGCCTTAAAAAAGAAAGGTTAACGAGATAGCAGCACTCACCCAGCAGGCTTGGAAAAGTATTTGCATAACAAAAAGATGATCATGGAAAAACCCCTAGTTCTAGCTTCACACATGATGGAGAGCTTGGGGCAATCCCATTTCTGGTCTTTCCTCAGACTTTGCTGCCTGACTCAAGCAAAAGACATTATGGTATTTCCTTTAAATAACATGTAAGAATAAATAAGCCTTTCACCCCACTCAAGGTCATCAATATGGTGAGCAAAATGAGTGTCATGAGATTGGGACAGGATAGGAAGGAGGAGAAAAGCAAGGTAAGTCATACACTGCCTGGCTCCCTTCTGTATACTCCGCTACTCCTGAATGTGTAAATGTACTCCCCAAGTTGATAAAGGCCTAGACTGCTATAACTTGTGGCCACCCTTCAAGAGCCATGCAACAAACCAGCTTACAAATACCAATTTGTATCATATACCCCAGCAATGGTCCTGACCACTTCAGTCCCCACGTAATGGATAGCAAAGGCTTGGAGAAAACTTGAATCACGTCCGTAGGTACTTGCATTCTCTTATTCCTTCTACCAGGGAGGGCAATTCTCAAAGGCATTTCTACAGGTACAACAGAGACCAGGACTATGGTTCTATGATATACTTTGGACTATTATCACTTCTCATATGCCAACTATGTAGATTATCTTCATAGCCCTTGACGGTACAGTATTGAACCATATCCATAACTAGGGATAACTACTTTCCAAAGCTAAGAAAGAGGTAATGTAATGTAATGTAATGTAATTTATTTCTTATATACCGCTACATCCGTTAGGTTCTAAGCGGTTTACAGAAAATATACATTAAGATTAGAAATAAGAGGTATGTGGCAGGGAGCAACAAGGTCTTGTATCGTGCTCTAAGGACTGAAAAGCAGATGTGATGTCTATAAATCCCCTTGGTGTAACTCTATATGCTGCTACTGCTCCCCTAGGGACTCCATGGATGCCTTCCTCGTAAAATACACAAACAGATAAATAAAGTTTCACAGACTGAACTATTCAAACATCTGGTGGCCAGCGCAAGCATGTGAAACAAAAGAGGGCACACCAAGTAAAAGAAAGTTAGTCTACAGCAGTGGTCTCAAACTCGCGACCCGGGGGCCACATGCGGCCCACCAGGTACTATTTTGAGGCCCTCGGTATGTTTATCAGTCACAAAAGTAAAATAAAACAGTTTCTTGCTCTTATGTCTCTTTAGCTATAAATCATAATATTATTATTAAGACTTAGCCAAAAGGAAAGATTTATATACTATAATGAGATTTACCTCATGCAAAATTGTCATTTCTTAACTATTTTTTCTGAGGCCCTCCAAGTACCTACAAATCCAAAATGTGGCCCTGCAAAGGGTTTGAGTTGGAGACCACTGGTCTAGAGTGAAGAAAGATGCTCAATCGTTGATAGTAAAACTGAAATGGTGATGTATGCTCTTCAATATAAGGTGTGTGGCATTATCATTTCCTAACAGTTAGGTAAGCTAGCAGCTCATGTAATAGGCAGTCAATAGCTGAAAACTATATCAAACCTTCCATTTCAACAGTTTATACAGTGATATTAAGAAGCCAACACAGTTTGTTGCATAGTAGACAACCATATTAGTTGAATAAGGAAAAAATATGGTGGGTCCTCAAGAAAAAAAGTAATAGCCAGAAATATTTCCCTTAGACTTTAGTTACTTTCTCCATATGGTCAATATTCAAAATCAATTTAACTGGGTGGTCCAGGAACCAATACTCAGTGGTCCTTAACCAGACAGTGTTGCTATAGATAGGCTCGGGCCACTGTGCGGGAGCAGTCCGGCAGCAGAATCGGAGAGGAGTAGGGAATCTTGCAGGCACAAGCGACTTGGGGATGCAGGACCGCAAAAAAGCCAGTCCTAACTTTGGCTAGTTTGTCTTGGGGACAATTTCTCCAGGTGGGTTAGTTTTGTACATGGGAATGGCCATGATTTGGCTGTACCCACATAACTCTTAGGGACTACCAAGGATCCAGATAGTGAGATAGGGTTCAGCACGGAATATTTAGGCCTATATTACCCGGTGGTAGTCAGTGTTTAAAGAAATGCTGATTGCTCACAGGATGAATATTGACCAGAACTATTTTACCTATCAAATATTCTGCTGATGGTCCATGTGTTTTTCCTCAGTCCATATTTATAATGTGTTTCATAATTTAAGTTGTCTATCACCAAAAAGAAAAGAAAAAAGTACCAGATCAAGTCTAGTGGGAGGTGGGTTGCTCAATCTTCCATTTAAGCTGCAAGTTCCCAAAGAGTAACCTGACAAAGGGGAAAAGGGACACAATCAAAGTCAACTTTGATTGTGTCCCTTTTATTACATATGTGTCCCTTTTATTACACATGTGTCCCTTTATTACATATGTAAACGACTTTGATTGTGTCCCTTTTATTACATATGTGTCCCTTTTATTACACATGTGTCCCTTTATTACATATGTAAACGACTTTGATTGTGTCCCTTTTCCCCTTTGTCAGGTTACTCTTTGGGAACTTGCAGCTTAAATGGAAGATTGAGCAACCCACCTCCCACTAGACTTGATCTGGTACTTTTTTCTTTTCTTTTTGGTGATAGACAACTTAAATTATGAAACACATTATAAATATGGACTGAGGAAAAACACATGGACCATCAGCAGAATATTTGATAGGTAAAATAGTTCTGGTCAATATTCATCCTGTGAGCAATCAGCATTTCTTTAAACACTGACATATACAGGTATATTGTCTGTCCCTAGTGCAACAATGGAGGATTAGTTGACTAACCCAGGTTTAAGAGGAACACAGTGAGACATGAACTGTTAACTCTGATTCGGGTCACTGCACTAACAGTTAAGCTATTTGTCTCCCTTCCCCAACCTTTATGATCGAGATTAGCTATCCTGGAAATATAGGCCTATCTTCCCTAGCAGATTTCACTTTTTTAATTTTTATAAAGTAAGCATCAAATCCTTAGTACTACGTAATACATAGACATGTATGTTCCGTTCAGTAGATTCCAAACTTATGCCATATTATCACAACACAATCCCAGAAATATCCAGAGCATAGAAAACAGATGCAAATTTCAAGGCAGTAAGACGGCCTGATTATCTTCACCATTAGGTTATAAAAATCCAATTTAGAACATGGAAGCACAATGAACAGATCAACAATTTCATTAGGCTCCGGCTGCTGGCCGATTCCTGGAACTCTACAACTGATTCAATAATTAAAAGAAAAAAAGGCTTTCAAAAATTTTTTTGCTCAAACTCCAGTTTCTAAAACTGACTTTGATACTGGTTTCTCCGTGACCTCAATTCTTGCGATCTGACCTTGGTGCAAGCCATGTAACGCCTCTGGCAATGACGTGATACCAGAGCCCAACCTGTCTTGCCTCTACCGAACATCCTGTTGGGCCAATCTGCTAAAATCGGACCAATTTGCTCACTGATTGAATCCGAAAGCGGATGCTGCATGTTTGCTCTGGATTGCCCAAACAAACTATGTTTAGGATTCCTCAAGCTCTGTTCTTGTTTTTCTTTGAAATGGAATCCTGCTTTCCCGTTAAGTGAGGAATGGACTTTGTGAAAGGAAGGCAAACGTTTGTGTGCTTTTTTCTTAACAAGGCTGCAATTTATTCTCAAGTGTTGCCGGCATCCCCCTCCCCCCCCCCATCAGCAACTGTACATTTCCTGTCCGCCTGCTATACCTTCCTACTGCGTTTTAGGTTTTCCATTCAGACATTCCCCATTCTGCAATAATTTTCACGGCAGTTTTTCGTTGGTAAATTGTGCAACCACGGCACCTCCTCATCAGGATACTAAAACACATCAACCCATGAGGGTTTTAAGCCCTCATTGTCTTCTGTTTTTGCTAACGAAAGGTTGATATAAGGGACGAAGTACCAGATACTTCTAGCAAAATCTCTCTTTCGTTCTGTTTCACTCTCAGAACTTCAGTCATTTCTATGTAACACAATCAAGGGTGTCCAGTCCTGCCAATTCAGCTGTGTGCAAAGGATTAAGCTGGTCAAACTATCGGCCTCTTTCACAAAGCCAGCACGGCAACAGCCCTGAAGCCCTTTAAATCTCCATGGGCTTCGGGAAGAGGCCGTATGTTTTGACGAATCCCTAACAGAACAGAAGTTGACAACGTCTATATTGTACAGAGATAAATCTAACACCTTTATACAATTCTTAAAGCACGACTACTAATCCGTTTTTTTTTTTTTGGTTTTCTTTTTAGCAGAAATAACTGCTTTCACGTTTTTCCTGCAGCCAGCTATCAGCCTTTCTATTTTTACTTTTGGAATTTCACCCCCCCTCTTCTAGCTCAGACCTCCCATAGGTTTCCAATAATATTCAAGTCTGAGGACACTGAAGGTCCCCAGGGAAAAAATCATCTCTTTTCTGTAAGTATTTCATAGTTAATTTTGAGGTGCTATAAGTAATGATAAGCAGTAGGTGTGTTTTTGATTGATAACCTCTTTTCATCTTGAGTTTCTTTACTGATATGTTGATATTTAGCTGAACCACTAAACTGAAAACACTCCTGTATATTTATTAAAATGTATACATTGAACAATTACCGGTAAGGAAGGAAAAAAGCCTCAGGTGGCCCGGGACATGTACCAGGCACAGCATTACAGCTCAAACAAGCTCCAGACAAACCATCATGGGCTTAAAAAAAAACCCCTTTATTAGTAATATAAACCTTCATTATCATTAGTACTACTACTACTACCTGCAGAAAGTTTCGGGACAGGAATTAAAAGAAGAAGATTTGGGAGTCGGGTCTTAAGACTTGAACGGCAATGATTGCATTACTCCTGAACAAACATTTCTTTCATCAACGGAAACCCAGGAAAATAATCGGGTTTTATAGGGACAATTGTATCTTTTATTGTTTTTATAAACTGCCAGCAGAGTAGGATGTTCAAGACAGATGAACGTGTGATTTTCTGGAGGAGATTCATTACAACTGAACGGCTATCGTGAACTTTCTAAAAATCTTATAAAGTGGCGATGCACTTTTGACGTGTCCTTATCGGGGCTCCGTGGATGATGTCACCCACATGTGAGAATATGCTGCCTGCTTGTCCTGGGATAACCTGACAGAATTGGTGCACACAGATTACACGCAATGGCCTTCTCAGTGGATAACTATCGTGGAGTACCTTTTCAAGACATCTGCAAAGCTGATACCTGGTCCTCGATTCATACTTTCACTAAGCTTTACTGTTTAGACTAGAACACAGCATAGAACATTCATTTTGGACAATCCATCCTATGTAATCTCTTTGATCCATGAATCTATCCATCACCCTTTACTTACATTTTAGCTAGGAACTCAGCATAAAGTGTGTATATCCTCTGCTTGTCTCCAGAGAAAGTGAAGTTGTTTACCTGTAACATGGGTTCTTCGTAGACATCAACATATAGGATCAGTCTAGAGATGTCACCATAAAGTGTGGGTGCGTTCCCCTGCTGTCTACAGAGAACCTCTGTTACAGGTAAGCAATTTCACCATCTGAAAACTCTAAGCTCCTTTAGCTTACCTCATAACCAAACTGCAGTTCATCAGAGGTCAGCATGATGATGTCATCATCGATGGCCAGCACAGCCTCCGTTTCAATCTCATCATAAGGGAAGAAGCGGTTGCTCAGCTTGTTCTCTGCCGTCCTCACCACTTTTAGAGGCACCCTAATCTTTGGCCACAGGGATTCTGCAGGATAGATTCCAAGAACACTAATTTTCTTTCATTTCTCTAGAAGTCCAGATAAATAACTTAAGACCCAGACCACTCAATATTCAGCACTATTTAACTGGCCAGGAATGGCTCCTGGCAAGTTAAACAGCATTTGATCAGCTAACCGCTAATATTCAATGGAAGCCAGTCAGCTATCTCCGCTGAAATTTGTGGCTAGTGGCTTAAACTTGGCCAGCTACATTGCACAATAGTTGCCAATTTTAAGCGCTGACTGGCTAAATTTAGCGACCAATTCGGACCGCACAAAAAGCAGGTCTATCTTTGACCGCTATAACTTAGCTGACCAATGCTTAAAATTGACTTGGTCGGCTAAGTCTGAGCTAGTCAAATTTAGACTAGTTATTCAACGGCAGTCGCCAGAAAATGGCCCAGCATTAATTATCAGCGGTCAGTGCTGACCATGGGAGTTGGTCTCCCTCCCAGTGTCCGTACTGTCCCCATAGACTCAAAATCCACTGCAAGAGCAGAGAAAAATTTCCTGGCTCTTCTCAGATTCATCCGACTTACAGTACTTTGTCTCCAAACTAAGCAAACATGAGATCAATCCACAAATATTTAAAACATGAGAGAAATCCACAAATGTTTAAAATTTAGGGAGGGAGAGGGTCGTCCCTGTCTTCTGTTGCCGATGAGATAATTTCTTGATATTTAAAGTATTTGCAAAACTAATACTTTTTGCTACTGATGAAATATGCTTTTGCAGTCAAGCTTTCAAGTGACCAGCATCACGACGTGCTCTAATTGTTGTTCTGGCTAAGGTATTTTCAACAATGTGGTTTCATAAGCATCATTCAGCAATGTGCTGGTGGGAGAGGGGAAGTCCATGCTCCTTCCCTCTCCAGCTTCACTAGAACCAAACTGCTGTATGACAAAACTAACCCCTTTGCTAGACACGGAGGAACCATCTAACCTAGTTCTCAAACTTGTCTTCAAGGACCCCCAATCAGCCTGGTTTTCAGGATATGCTCAGGCAATATGCATGCGAGATGGTTCTTGTTCATTGTAGATATCCTGAAAACCCATCCAGTCCCCCCAGAACAGGTTTGGGAACCACTTGGGAGCTTTTAATACCGGAATGCAATTAAAATAATTTTTAAAGAAAGAATAAACTAATTCTTCAGCCTGAAAACACAGGTAGTACCAGGACATAAGAATCTTTCTAAAAATTGTTTGGCATTCCACTACCCAACCCCCACACTTATATTTGGCAAAGTAATTACATTTATGGAAAAGCAGGCTGCATTCTGTAAAGCCCATGGGATAACAAGTCATCTTTTTGCAGGTATCTGATTTCAGTGCACGCTCCAAGCTTGCTGCTTTCTGAAATGTTCATGTTTTCACTGCCAGCTTTTCTTTTTTGCTTCATCATCAAGTATATTACTGGCTTTCTCTCAGCAAAATGGCACCAAAACACACAATTTGAGGGGGGGGGGGAGAGGAAGAGGAGGTGGTAGTTTCAGAAATGGATTCAAAATATATTCCAGAAACACACTTTGTTTTTCTACATGAAAGGATGGTAGAGTTAAAGGAAGGGGAGCATTTTAAAGTTGATTTTGATACCGATATTATATAAAGTGGTATAACAAAAAACTGTTTATGTTTATTTATCATATGGAAGGTCAAAGCGGTGTACAATATACAATTGAACAAAAAAAAAATCACAGGAAAGGAACTCCAATTAAAACAGGACAGAGTACATCCATACATCTAGAGCAGGGATGTCAAAGTCCCTCCTCGAGGGCCGCAATCCAGTTGGGTTTTCAGGATTTCCCCAATGAATATGCATGAGATCTATTAGCATACAATGAAAGCAGTGCGCGCAAATAGATCTCATGCATATTCATTGGGGAAATCCTGAAAACCCGACTGGATTGCGGCCCTCGAGGAGGGACTTTGACACCCCTGATCTAGAGATAAAGATACAGAGAAGGGAAGAAGGGGTTAGTGAAGCAACAATGAATACATACAGGAGTGACACCTAGTCAGAACTGATGTTAAAAAGCTAAATGAAAGTAGTAAGATTTCAGCTTCATTTTAAATCTAATGACAGAGGGCAAGTCATTCCAGGACTTGGGGCCAAGAAAAAGAAAGCAGAATTTTGGGTGGATTCATAATGTGCGAAAATAGAACAGGGTAGAATTAGATGATGAGATAGAGAGATCAGGAAGGGGTATATGGGATAATTAAAGACAGGTAGGCTGGACTACCTGAATGTAATGTTTTATGAGTAAGATGAAGAATTTTAAATCTGATGTGATATTACATGGGTAACCAATGTTTGATAAATAAAAGGATAAGCAACATCAAAATGTTTTGTCTTAAAAAGCATTCGGATTGTAGAATTTTGTAGGGTTTGAAGGCGACGTAATTTAAACTTGGGAAGGCCTGCATACAAAGTATTACAGTAGTCTAATCGAGAGATGATAAAGGCGTGTGTAGTGATAGTAAGCCTAAGTAATGTCTAATAGAACGAAGACTTTGCAACAAAAAAAGGCCTCTTTGGAATCAAGAAAATGTGCATAATGGACATCCATCGACTGAAGGGGAGCGAGCAGATATGACAGAGACGTTTAAATACCTATGTGCATAAATGCGCATGAGTCGAGTCGAGTCTCTTTCATTTGTAAGGAAGTTTTGCAATGAGAGGGTATAGGATGAAGTTAAGAAGTGATGGGTTTAGGAGTAATCTAAGGAAATACTTTTTTTTTTAACAGAAAGGGTGGTAGATGTGTGGAACAGTCTCCCAGTAGAGGTGGTGGAGACAGAGACTGTGTCTGAATTCAAGAAGACGTAGGATCTCTGAGAGAGAGGAAGAGATAATGGTTCCTGCGGATGGGCAGCTCTATGACATCACAATGCAGGTGTAAAGAGCCTTAGCCTATAGGAAGAGGAGATGCAAATGTTAAGAGCCTTAGCCAATAGGGAGAGGAGGAGATAGTGGATGCTGCAGATGGACCATTTGGCCTTTATCTGCCATCATGTTTCTTTGACACAAATTACTTTTTAATTTTCTTAGTTCCTTGTTTTAAACTAATGTTTATATAAGTCCACATTTTTTAATGTTTGTCTACTTAATTATTCCTTTTATTGATTGTTATATACTATCAATTTATCTAATAGTCACTGTGCCAAAACACAACAGTATTGGTTCAGCCATTAATAAATGATCTATATTTGGACCTGTGGTTTTGCTTCCATTTGTGGCTTTTCTATTTTCCTTTGCACATTCTGTCTCTCTCTCATTTTTTATTTCACTCTTGAGACAATTGAGAGTGTCTCCTAACTAGTTATCCTGAGCGTAATCAAATTCAGGAATTCCTGTTCTCTTCATAATCAGAACCTTATATAGACATCACAATAGATGCAAAGAACGAGGAACCAGCAAGTGAATATCATGAAAGAGGAACATTATAGCCAGAAAAATAATACAAGGAAGAAGAAAGTCAGCCTAAGAAACAATGCTAAAAGGAGTAAAGCCAACCATGAGGCATACTGGAAGTTTAAGGACTATTTAAATTTCATTATGACCAAGTAACAATATGTTACTGTAATTCATCCCCTTGCTGACTCCCAAAGACAAGATCAGCTTCAATTTGACTTCACAAAAACATCTGCCCATGAAATCCTTGCATAGCACCGGCTAGTAAATCTTGCCCTTAATGCTCTAATTGGTTAACCCTGTACCCAAAATGTTAAAAAAAAAATGGCCATAAAACCTGAGCGACCAGCACTAGGCAATAAAACTAAACCTTATCGCTGACAGCTATGTTTTTGCACTGCAGACTTCAAACTCATTCCCATACCTTCATCCTTCAGAAACTTCCTGACTTTAATAGGCTATAAACAGCAGAAGCTTTGAGACTTCCCGATCGGTAATGGAGCGAGCTAGCAAGAAAGAAGCGAAGGGCCTGATACAATAGGAGCGCACCAATATCTGC
The DNA here is from genome assembly GCF_902459505.1 of Geotrypetes seraphini. Taxonomy (NCBI): domain Eukaryota; kingdom Metazoa; phylum Chordata; class Amphibia; order Gymnophiona; family Dermophiidae; genus Geotrypetes; species Geotrypetes seraphini. Next base: position 10,500,129 of record NC_047102.1, read on the forward strand.
TTGAAATTTTGAACCCAAGGGTTTGTTTTTTTCTTGGGGGGAGGGAAGGTTCACTCCCACAATCATTTTTTAAAATTTAAAACATCAAATTAACGAGAAGCACGGCGCAAATAGTGATTTCATACAGCAGTGATTTCAATTTCTAGAGACATTTCCTTTTTTCTTTCATTAAACATGGGCTGTTATATTGCACCCGTGATTAGTAACTAGGTCTCGCTGCATAAATGGGACCCTGCATGAGTTAGTGGTAAAATAACCATCTTAATGGTAGCCCATGTTGATAACTTTAACTAGCTGGATGCAGAGATTTTTTTGATTATTAGAAGCCATCACCACACCATTATAGCACTGTATAATATCCAGGTAAGTGAGGGCTTCTAAGACGGGCATGGTTTGTTTTTTATTTTTAACTTGCCATCTTGTTTCTAATTGCCCACTGGCCATCTCAGGGATATGGTTCGCCTTTCCGTCAGGCACAGCACTATGGTTCAAAAGGGGAAGAGTTTATGCTTCTTCCTATTCGATTTGGTTTGGGTTTTTTTTGTGAAATAAAATCCCTTCTTTCTGTAGGCTGATCTATGACATTAGAGTTCCAAAGTACTATTAAAATCCTTTTTTTTAGATAGTGGTTCCAACCGGAGCAGAATTTTAATAACCATGATGCTCAAGTAACTGAGATATTATAATTGTTGAGTTTTTTGTAACCCAACATCATACCAAATTAAACATTTATCCTTTTCTTACCTTCTGGTGGACTTTTGTTCTGGTTATTCCAAACCACCAAGAGCTTAGAGAGACTGGGTACCTTGGACACTTCAGTGATGACTCGGAAGAGACTCTCCACCCGATCATAAGTCAAAACAATGGCAGTAAATCCTTGGGACTGAGGTGGGATCAGTGGAAGGAAGAGGGGGTTGCTCACAGTGTTCCATTTCTGTGAAAGTGAAGAACAAAATCGCACTGGATCAGACGACAATATTGAAATTTCTCTCTAAACTCCATATCTTAATAATTCTGCTTTGAACAGGATTTCTTTGAATTGTCTGTATTACTGAACACATGCACAATAGGCTTCCTCAATTCCTGTATCCCTTTTTTCTTTTCTTAGGTTACTTCGCTATTTCTTTCTGCTTTAGCCTTGCAACCTGAACTTCTAATACAGTAAAGCCTGCCTGAACCCTATTCAAAAGATACCGATGATAGAGGAAGCTTAAATCAGAAACGCAATTGGAGTTCATCTACGGTTGCTGGGGGGCTCTCTCCCTACATGCCCCCATCTATGATCCAGTTATTGCAACCAACAAACAAAGGATCCAACAGAACTGCAGTAAAATATCGAGTCGAAAAAATCAAAAATGATTTTCATTATTTGATATGAAGGGAAGGATGGAATTTATTATATTATGTTATATATATTATCTGATATTAATATGGTGGGGGGATGGGGATAAATCATATTTAAAGAAGATTTTGTGGATTTTCAAGTGATCTATTATTTTAATTGTTGATATTTTCTGTGCACTTGATGTAAAATATAAAATGAATAAAGAATTAAAAAAAAAAAAAAAATCGAGTCGAAAGACAAAGGCAAAAACTGCAGTGGTGATGTAACAAGATACCAAGAAACCTGATGGATAACAACTGGAATCGGCGATAAACAGCTGAACAAACTGTGAAAGCTCCGACGCAATGCAGGACAACAGCGTTCTTATCCATCAGGTTTCTTCCATACGATACCATTTAGGACCCCTGAGGAAGGCGTGTTTCTTACATGGACCGTGTCGGGTCCGGTCTCATCAATCCTTTTGGATACAAACTGTTTTATGACTATATTTATCTTTCTGTGATTGTTCATCACCACTGCGGATTTTGCCAGCTATTGCAACGACAGCTCTAGATAAGAGACCTCGCACTGTGGCTCCATTTGGGACGACGAGAACCCGCACTTTGATTCTAAACTGTTGGTGTCATCGCTGTGTCGGACGGATCCGCTCTCCCTTTTCCTCACCCATTCTCCGGCCTGCTTAGGCCTCTCAAATCTGCTATCTTTTTATTGCGTATATTCAAAAGTTCTCAAAGAGATTCTCTTATATGAGAATGGAAATCAATTGGGAAAAAAAAAAAAGTTATGGAACCGTAGCACTGCTTTAAAGCTTTAGAGCTCTTTTTAAAGCCGCACTAAGGCCTAACTAAACTAAACTTTAGGTTTGTATACCGCGCCATCTCCACAAGCGTAGAGCTCGGCACGGTTTACAGGGTTAGGTTGAAAAGCCCGTGCTAAAGTGCCTCATGCGCTAGCCACTACCGCCTCCTTTGGAGCAGGCAGTAGATTTCCGGCTAGCGCACACTAATCCGGTGCGTGCGTTAAAACCGCCAGTGCGGCTTTGTAAAAGAAGCCCTTAGTGAAGAACAGCAGAAACCCCCCCACCCCACACAGAAAGAGAAATGAGAGAAGAGGCCTATGGATTCAAGCAGGTCTGTGTGTGAGAACGGAAGAAAAGAGAAAAGGCCAGACAGCGTCATGACGCTCTCTTATATGAAAGGGAGCCCAAGTATATAAGATTTTGGGATGCACTGCCAACCTTTGGTAAACGAACTACTGAAATAGCTTGAGAGCTAGAATAAGCATCCTTTTACAATATCAAATCATTTATTAACTATAAAAAAAAAAAAAAAATAGGAATTAACCCACACACAAATACTTAAAAGGGGATGGGCTGAACTGATATCACATTCTACTCACAGCTAATCATGTCAAGCTTTTCTTGCACTATGGAGTAGTTTTCAAATATTTTCATACAGGTGAATGCCTGTTTAGCCGCAAAATGCACAGTTGAAAAATCGCTTCTCCCAAGGAGGCTAGTGGGAAGAATTAAGAGTGAAAAGTTTCCCCTAATTTCAAAGAGGGGAGCTTCCCTTTAAACAGATTTCCTGCAACCTCCCTGGCTCATTTCAAAATAGGCCTCATAGTGCCATCTGAGAAACGCCACAAGGTTGATCTGGTCTTTATTACAAGGATGTGAAATGCCCTCACAGTTTGTACTAGAGAGGCCGGGTTTCGGTCACCGAGTGGCCATGCCAGCTTCATGACTAAGATTATGCGTGAAATCTTTGCTGCTGATCAACCAGTTCTAGGAATCCAGAGCTTCTCTATAGCTTCAGAATTTCAAAACCTATTTGGAAACAATCCAGGTGGGCTCTCGCCATTGCCCCCTAATCCCCCTGGTAAAATTTAGAGCACATGAGAAGAGATGCAGTTTAAGATGGGGGTACAGATCCGAGCGTTCAAACTTCATATAAAATGGATCTTTGCACCTTTCCTGCTCTCTGGAAAGTGCTGATGAAAACCTTTTAACCTTCCTAGTTATAGCTTGCCCACAACTGGAAAGCACCATGGTTGTATTTCACATTACTGGAAGAAAGGAAATTGAAAAGAGGACTCCAAAGACATAATTCTGACATAAAGTGGGCACCTGAAGTCAAATGTAAACACAGGCACTGCAGCGCAGCAGGATAAGTTATCGACTCAAACAAAACTCGGTTTGTTCTTTTACCAATAAAATAAAGAAAACTAGCCAAATACTCCATTAAAAACTGAAATCACTGCAAAGAATTAAAAAAAAAAACAAAACCCAGTCACTGAAGCGAAATGTTAATTTGGGAAAACTTAAAAACCTTTATCTTGAATACAATGCCAAGCTAAGGAAATTGGTTTGTAGGCCAAACTGCTTGGAAGAGAAGATTGATGTGGAAAGCCAACGGGATGGGAATGAAACGGGAGCTATTTCATACTGTCCTGTCCAGATAATCCCATTGCCAAAGGACCGAGGAATGAAAGGAAAAGCCACAGTCAATTGCTGAAAGATATCTTGGGGGGGGGGGGAGGGTTGTTAAGAGCTGGTTGGAAAGGGAGATATTTACAGTGGGCCCGATAATCTAATCTAGGATTTGTGGATCGCTCTATGCCTATAAAGGTTCAAGGTGATTTACAATTACATAAGAGCCCATACAAACATGGGGAGTTTACAGAAGAGCTGCAGTGGCGGATTACAATGAAGAGAGCTTACAAAACAAGGTCAGCAGCTTTTAAGGCCAGATATTCAATGCCAGGTCTCATCTGGTATTGTCTGAGGCCTGGTTAGCATAAAGTTAGGAGGACCTTTTTGTTGTCCTAACTTTAAGCACCTACTTAACCGGATAGAAAATTGAATTATCGCTGCTCTCTGTTTAAGTGCGGGCTCCACCTCAGAAATAACCAGACAGTGCTGCTGCATAGAAACATAGAAGATGACGGCAGATAAGGGCCATAGCCCATCAGGTCTTCCCACTCTACTGACCCACCCCCAAGTCTACATATCGGTGACTGGCCCACTCAGCATAGTTTAAGTGATCAGGAGCCTCTCCGTCCACTGAAACCCCATTGTTTTTAATTTTTTCTCTTCGACACAAGGTACAAATAAATAGTACTTCCAATTTCCCAAGCAGAACTGGACAGCCAGGGGCTGGTATGACCTGACACTGTATACATTCAAATGTTTTAAACAGCAATTATAGGTAAACAAATGCCTCATGTAAGTAACCCGTGAATAGTTGTACGAATCTTCTCACCCCCTCCCAAATAAAATGCAACCAAAACATACTAATTCTACATCGATAGCAACCACTTGAAGGAGATTTACACTTAGAAAATCCCACTACACTGTACAATCTTACTAAGCAGTCAAGTTTTTCCAACCTCGGTCATTTCAGGAATGTGTCCTACCCAACCATGCCATATCACCAAATACAGATTAATTCTGTAAGAACAACCTAAAAAGCATAACATGCCACTAGGACGTTAATCTGCAAACAGAAGATAATGTCACTATGGAATTAATTGCTTCATTGTTCAAGTCTCATCTGTCCTTTCAGAAGTGTTGCATCCACTATTTCTAAAGAAGGAAGCCATCAGAGGAAGGGGAAAGATTTAGATTTAGCTCCTGCTTTTTCAACAGTAGCTCATGGTGAATTAGACTTGGGTATTTTCCTTTCCTTGAAGGGTTTTACCATCTAAGGCACAGGTGTCAAAGTCGGTCCTCGAGGGCCACAATCCAGTCAGGTTTTCAGGATTTCCCCAATGATTATGCATGAGATCTATTAGCATACAATGAAAGCAGTGCATGCAAATAGATCTCATGCATATTCATTGGGGAAATCCTGAAAACCTGACTGGATTGCAGCCCTCAAGGACCGACTTTGACACCCCTGATCTAAGGCAATGGAGAATTAAGCGACTTGCCCAAGATCCTAAGGAACAGAAGGAGGGGATTCCTGGCTTCAAGAGGTGACATTGCTTAGTGGTGCCAGTTCAGATCTGCTCCCTAGAGCCCAGAAAAGTCTGGTGAAGACTTTTCTGAGTATGTCTAACATGCCCACCTAGTGGTAACCGCCTCCACTCCCTCACGAATAGATTTTAAGCACTGAGAAACAAACAATGAAGAGCATAAAAAGGATTCCCAAGAAGCTTTCAAGTCAGTGAATGTGAGCACATGGCACTGGAAAAGAAATGCATCAGGCACGCCAGTGAGAAATCTAGATTCGGCTGAAACTTGGGTGAATGCAGTTGCTCATATGAAATGAATCTGAATAAAGACAGAAATCCATTTAACAAAATGACTAAATTTCAATGGCAATCCATTTGCCGATTCATTCTTCTACTGTAAAAGAACACAGTCTTACAAAATTGAACCGAGAATTTAGATGGGCAAAAGCCCACCACTCCCTCAAAAACAGAACTTCTGTGGCCGTAATCTGAAAATCTGGGTATTATCAGACAATCTTGGCTGTCTTGATTGCACCACGTGACCATGAAAGCGAAAAAGATCTCGGAAAATCAAAGTCCCAAATAATTTTGTGCTAGATCAAGAGGACCACAATAAGTGAACAAAGTTGAAACATGATTTCTAAAATAAATAATTTATATATAGCCCAACTAGAATGGTGGAAGTGTTGAGCTGCACGTTCATGAAATTTTAGAGCCAACACTAGAAAGACTGCATGAGTATGACAGAAAAAAAATCAGTAGAAACTTTCCATTCTTCATATTTCTCCCTGTTCCCCAAGTAAATTAAAGGTTTGTTTGCCTGATTTCCCACAAATCAGTAGATTTTTTTGGTATGAACAGGTCAATTAATAAGTGAAATTGCCTAACTTAGAAATTCAAGTGTAGAATTAATAATAATAATAATAATAACTTTATTTTTTGTACACCGCAAATACCACAAAATAGTTCAGAGCGGTTCACAATGCAAGAGACTGTACATATACAGCGAAGATACAGATACAGAGAATCAATTATCACAATATGCAGCGAAGATACAGGGAATCAATTATCACAATGTCGGGGACAAGGCGGTTCAGAGCGGTTCGCAATGCTGCTAAAGTTTGGGGAGCTTGGCCGGAAGGGAAGGGGTTAGAAAAATTTATCAAAGAGGTAAGATTTGAGGGATTTTCTGAAGGATTGGTAGGATGGGGCAGGTGAGATGAGGGAGGTCAGGCAGTCATTCCAGAAAAGACAATTTTAGCCAGCGGACTGGGCCACCTTGTGACCGATCTGGACTGTTTTCAGGGGGCCAAGAGAAGACGGAAAGTTATACAATCCATCATGAACAAGCACCATTTCAGATCGTGAAATTAACATTTCTTCATAAGAACATAAGAATTTGCCTCCGCCGGGTCAGACCAGAGGTCCATCCCGCCCAGCGGTCCACTCCCACGGTGGCCCTCCAGGTCTATCACCTGTGCTGTGGTACCTGACTATTCCTAGAACCTACCTCAACTCCTATCTGTACCCCTCGATCCCCTTATTGTCTAGGAACCTATCCAAACCTTCTTTGAAGCCCTGTAACGTGCTTTGTCCTATCACGGCCTCCGGAAGCGCGTTCCACGTGTCCACCACCCTCTGGGTAAAAGAGAACTTCCTAGCGTTTGTTCAACATTATTACATTCCGACAGCTTGAGTGGGTTAACTATTACAAGGATAAGTCTGTAGCAGCCCACCCGCGCAGAAAGTGTGAGCAAAACTCAGACCAGGTTTCAAAGGGAAAAGTACCCCCCCAAAATTACAAGTGCACACTTACATTTGCTATTTATGTTTGAGAAAATTTACTTGCAAGCTTTTAAAAATCTAGAAATATTCAACCTAGTCCCAACCCTGCCCAAGGGAATGCCTCTGCTTATCGCGGGTCCAGAGTAGAAACATAGAAAGATGACGGCAGATAAGTGCTAAAGCCCATCAAGTCTGCCCATACAAGTGACCCCCTTTTAAGTCTACTGGCCCCCTTAACTCTACTGACCTGCTCTATTAAGTCTATATCCTAGAGACCCTATTCATTGGTATGACTCTCGCAGTGATCCCACATAGGTATCCCATTTATTCTTAAAGTCTGCGATACTGCGGGCCTCGATCACCTGTACTGGAAGCTTGTTCCAATGCTCTATCACTCGTTCCGTGAAGAAGTACTTCCTGACGTCTCCACGAAACTTCCCTCCCCTGAGTTTGAGCGGATGTCCTCTTGTGTTCGAGGGTCCTTTGAGAAGAAAGATAACATCTTCCACCTCGACTCGTCCCGTGATGTACTTAAATGTCTCAATCATGTCTCCCCTCTCCCTAAGCTCCTCGAGAGTATAGAGCTGCAATTTGTTCAGTCTCTCTTCGTACGAGAGACCCTACTATTGTCGCCTTCATCACCCATCGGCCAAATCGGTACATGGTGCTGTTCTTCTCGTTTTTACATGCACCTACTTTGAGCAAAATTATAACATTATCTTTGTTTCATGCATGGAAATGCTTTTTAAGAACTACTCTCTAATAATAACTTTATTTTTATGTATCGCAATACCACAAACAGTTCAGAGTGGTTTACAGAGGAAGAGACTGCATACAGACAGTGAAATACAAAAAAAAAATCTTTCGAAATTACATTAGCATGTTAAGATTAATCGAGGTTATCTGGGAGTGTTTTTTAACAATACATCAAGGCAGAAAACTAGCCCACTTTTCTGAAAGAAACATTTCAAAAGATTCTTTCAGGTCCCTCACAAGTACCATTATGAATCGACCTCCTGCCTTCTAGCTGTAGATTGTGTCTACAGCCTTAGACCTTTTGACCCTGTGATCTGCGGGAAATCAGGCAAACAAACCTTTAATTTACTTGGGGAACAGGGAGAAATATGAAGAATGGAAGGTTTCTCAACTTCTGGCAAAGGAGAGAAGGAAATTCAGGTAATTCAGCCAACAGTAGTGTAATTAAAACATCATTACAGCAGTTCACGGTGCAAGATGAGTGGCTAAGTTAGAAATCAAACCAACACTTACCGTTATTCTAAAGTCTGCAAATGAGGTTAGACCCAGTGATTTGGCTCTTTCCCCTCCTCTGTCAGGAGGAAAAGCAAGAAGGAAAACTAGGGGGTAAGAGTATTATCATCCATCACTTGCTTTGACGAAGTGTTGAAATATTAGCCATTAGTACGAAGGCCTATTTTTAAAAAATCCTCTCAAAGCAGACATGGGTACAGTCGTATGGGTTTTGTTGGGTCTGTCCCAATCTCTCTTCATTTTTGGAAACTTAACAGAGGCTGGCAGCTAAAAGTAAAATGCAGTTTCAGATCTTGACCCTTATTTTCAAAGGTTTCAACATTGTTAGCCTCTTCCCTGAATGCTTATCAGCCTACAAGTGTTTTGAGGTCAGCTGTACCGCCACTCCACCAGGTTAGGTGGAATGATACAGATGTTCTATCTTTTCTATTGCCAGTCCTCTTTTGTGGAATACTTTATGATAAGATATTAAGTCAGTGGAACGAATCGTCCGAGTTTCCATGGCTTCCTATAGGGAAACTCGCTTTGATGATACGAGCGCTTTGGATTACGAGCATGCTTCTGGATACAAATGATGCTAACAAACCAAGGTACCACTGCACATTCAAATCAAATGGAAACATGAAAATGTCATCAAATTTCCTAAGGTTGTTCCTTCTTTGCAAACACTTTATGAAGCCATAGTTTAAATTTTGTTAATCATTTCAAAACTAAAAATATTGTTTTAAGGGAATAAGTACTGTAGGTCTAGCACTGATTATATTCATTGATAGCAAATTAAGTTGATAGTTAATTGTTATGGTTTATTATCCATGTTTACACAGTGCTATGATGCTAGAGCAGAGACTGACATAGAAAGTTAAAAGAAAAATTTTGTGGTTTACAAGGATTAAGGCCTACAAGGCTGCACCCAACATTTCGTTCTGGGTTGGTTTAGATATGACATATTTGCATTTCCAAGGCCAGAAAGGTATGTCTGTGTGGGGAAAATGCAGGGCTAGAAAGAAGCCTGCCAGTAATCCCATTTCCTCTGGAACCCACAAGGCATCCCTGTCAAGCAAAACCTATCAATTATTCTGGATGAATAGCTGAAAACGATATATCTTTAAAAAAGCCAAAACCAACTAGTGGAGTTTGGCATGGCGATTATATTAAGCCTCTGCTTTGGAGGATTTAGCTCTTGTAAGAACACTACCTTTAATCCAAAAGGCCTTTTTAAGTTATTCATTTTATTCATGGAGGAATAGACCATAGTCTGCCACTGAGACAGACATGGGGGAAGCCACTGCTGTCCCTGGGATCGGTAGCATGGAAAGTTGCTAGTCTTTGGATTTTTGTCAGGTACCTGTGATCTGGATTGGTCACCGTGGAAAAAGGATACTGGACTAGATGGACCATTAGTCTGACCCAGTAAGGCCACTCATGCTCTTATTGATTTTAAAATAAAAAACTGCTCAGTTGTTTTTTTATTTTAAAATCAATAAGAACATAAGAATGGCCTTACTGGGTCAGACTAATGGTCCATCTAGTGTGTATGTATATATATATGTGTGTGTGTGTGTGTGTGTGTGTATATATATATATATATATATATATATATATATACACACACACACACACACATATACATATACACACACTTACAGCCTTATTAAAGAAGTCCTTTTTTATTAGGGGGGGAGGCACAGGAATGAAGTGTCAATAAGAATGTTTAAAAACACTAACATTTGATTCATTGTGGAGGTCCCAAAATTAATCCTTCAAAGGTTAAGTATAATTATAATTCCCAAATGCTACTACAATGAACAATGTTTTCATTAGTCAGTTGGTCCCTTCACAACTTTTTTTAACAGTAGAATTTCTTAAACCATCTTTATACATATGCTAAAATTGAGAGACTTTAGGGAGCCTCTGCCATTTGAGCGATGGTTTCTAAACCTGACCCATCATGCAAACCATGCATAAGTAAATCTCTCGTATTTCTGGGAAGCCCCCTTGATGGGTTTAGGAAACACTGCCATGGTGACAAATATCATATCTAAATGCAGCACACAAAAATATCAAAACTTACAACAGCCGGAGGGTCGTTCCACTCTTCATATGACCTGGCAGCATACGGGTAGATGCGATCATTGATTATCTGCAGAGTGGCCAGAGCAATTGTTTTCATAGACTGGAAGTACCCTTCCCAGAACCACCTAGCCTGCAATGAGAACACAAAAGTCACTGGAATACCGCTTCCAGTAGATATTTGCGGTTAAGTCATAGGTTCATGCTGGCAGAATCTTCAGAGGCTACACAGACAAAGCAGAATTTCTCAGACACAGAGCAGAATTTCTATTAGTCCCATTAGAGCAGGGCTGCCCAATTCCGGTCCTTGAGATCTACTGGCAGGCCAGGTTTTCAGGATAGGAGACAGGGGTTTTGTTGATCCTTGCTCTGTATTATTTGTTTATGCAATGACAATTGTACAGAATATTGTTTCTTTTTATACTTTAATAAAATAAGTTCAATATAAAATAAGAGATGGGATCAGACAGTTTGTGCAGACTGAGCTCACGGGGACAAATTTTTCCCTCGTGTCATTCTCTACTCTCTAAAGAGCCCACAGATTGCTAAAGAGCTGTGGAAAGGTGGTTAGACTTAAAGATGTGTGACATTTTTATTTTGGAAATGCTGCACAATCTGAAAAACACAGGGACACCAGACTATTCCATTATACTTTCACTGGAGCAGAAAAGAACGGTCCTGCAAGCCAAAGGACGCAATGCAGAGCTACACGCTCTATTTGCAAGGCAAAAAAACATGACAACTCAGTGGGGAAATCTGGTGGTGGAAGAGACTTTGCTTGAATAAATATCATCATCTTACTTAGAAATAACAGTTTAGGGTACTAAAAAAATTTTTAAAACCTCACAGAGACCACAGCACTTTACAAATGGGACTCACATCAATAGTAGAATTCAAACAGGGATGGCAAAATCACCGAGGATTCTTGGTTAGGAAGTGAAGAAAAGCCAGCGACTAGAGCGCTGTATCTGGAAGCAAGTTATAGATCAGATGGACTCTACAGTCCGCATAAACTGTCAAATTCCATGTTCCCGCATTTCAATACAGCAAATATTTTCCTCTAGTTTAGCAATGAGCCAGACAAGGCAGAACATTTCAGTGACAATCGTATAGGTAACCCCCCGTTTCTGAAACACTGAGAGCTAGGAGAGGAATTCCTGATGTAATACCCAGAGCAGTGGTAAGGCACCTTGGAAGCTCGCCAAATTTCTATCACCGACCCAATCTCTGGATTTAAAGCAGCAGCCCGGGAAAGAAATTTGGAAGGCAGCAATAAAAGTTAAGTATCCATCGAGAGCCAGGCGCCACAACACTAAGATTTAAAGCTCTCTGTGTTATCCAAAGGCTGGGAAGGGCACTCTAGAGTTGTTTACAAGGGCCTGAAGGTGCTGCTCTTTCCCTGTGAACTGAAGCGATCAGCCTGCTTTATACAGAAAAGGAGCTGGATTAGCATGATCAGTATTATATATATATATATATATTTTTTTTCATTTTAAAGCCAAAAATAAGTGCAACGTATTTTACAGACATCTTACACTTTAACAGCACTTAAATTCTATGAAATTATATTTATGACAAATACATATATCATCTCCTCCTTTATACATATCCAACAATTGCACTCTAATTAAAAGTATCTCCCCACCCACCCTGGACGTGTATGACATTCAAGTACCTCACGGGTCGCATCGAAGTAGAAGAGGATATCTTCTTTTTCAAGGGTCCCGCGGCAACAAGGGGACATCAGTGGAAAATCAGGGGCGGGAAACTGCACGGTGACACTAGGAAGTTCTTCTTCACAGAAAGGGTGGTTGATCGCTGGAATAGTCTTCCACTTCAGGTTATTGAGGCCAGAAGCGTGCAAGATTTTAAGGCCAAATGGGACAAACATGTGGGATCTATCCGCAAAGATAGATAGGGAGGGTCATTGGAGTGGGCAGACTTGATGGGCCGTGGCCCTTATCTGCCGTCTATTTCTATGTTTCTATGTTTCTATGTAAAGGGCAAAATCAACAATCACTCCTTACAGAATTCTGTCCATGGCTCCCAAAGCTTCCCTGCTGACCCCCACCTGGAATACTGCATCCAGCACTGGTCGCCGTACATGAAGAAGGACATGGTACTGCTTGAAAGGGTCCCGAGAAGAGCGACTAAAATGGTTCAGGAGCTGGAGGAGTTGCCTTACAGCGAGAGATTAGAGAAACTGGGCCTCTTCTTCCTTGAAAAGAGGAGGCTGAGAAGGGACATGATCGAAACATTCAAGGTACTAAAGGGAATAGACTTAGTAGATAAAGACAAGTTGTTCACCCTCTCCAAGATAGGGAGAACGAGAGTGCACTCTCTAAAGTTAAAAGGGGATAGATTCCGTACAAATGTAAGGAAGTTCTTCTTCACCCAGAGAGTGTTGGAAAACTGGAATGCTCTTCTGGAGGCTGTTATAAGGGAAAACACCCTCCAGGGATTCAAGACAAAGTAGATAAAGACAGGTTGTTCACCCTCTCCAAGATAGAGAGAACGAGAGGGCACTCTCTAAAGCTAAAAGGGGATAGATTCCGTACAAATGTAAGGAAGTTCTTCTTCATCCAGAGAGTGTTGGAAAACTGGAACGCTCTTCCGGAGGCTGTTATAGGGGAAAACACCCTCCAGGGATTCAAGACAAAGTAGATAAAGACAGGTTGTTCACCCTCTCCAAGGTAGAGAGAACGAGAGGGCACTCTCTAAAGCTAAAAGGGGATAGATTCCGTACAAATGTAAGGAAGTTCTTCTTCATCCAGAGAGTGTTGGAAAACTGGAACGCTCTTCCGGAGGCTGTTATAGGGGAAAACACCCTCCAGGGATTCAAGACAAAGTTAGACAAGTTCCTGCTGAACCAGAATGTACACAGGTAAGGCTAGACTCAGTTAGGTCGCTGGTCTTTGACCTAAGGGCCGCTGCGGGAGCGGACTGCTGGTCACAATGGACCACTGGCAGCAGCAATTCTTATGTATAAAAATACAAATTAAATTGGGGGATCTACATAAAGAGGAAAAAGCCTCAGACTCGCCCCTCGATTGCCATTAGGCACACAACTTAGGCGGCCAACAGAGCTACCTCACTGGCTAAAAAACATCCTCCGCCATCCGATCTTCCAATTATCTCAGTATTAATATTGGAATTTTTATTTTTTGCTTTTTTATATATAGATTATTTTTTATTATTGATTTTTAAATTTATAAATCCCCAAATCTTAAATATATGCTTTTAAACTTTCAAGCTTCCATCTTAAATACCATTCATCCCTTAAATGTCGTTAAAGCTATTACGTTGGAAATCATACTAGTCCCATTTCTACAGCTGTGTCCGGGTGTGACCATAAAATCGCCACCTACTAGTGTGAAAGCACTGTGTTCGAACCCCACTATTTACCCTTCTCCATTGAGAATATTGACCATTTAAACCTACTCTGTTTTCTTTCAACCAGTTCTTAATCCATAATAGGACTTTACCTCCCATCTCATGACTTTCTCATTTCCTCTTCTTCGTGGCCTCCCTATACAAACTATGCAGATAGAGAGTCCAGTTTGCAGCAATGCCAGCTACTGAAAAATGCCTGCAATGTCTATAGCTAGAAGGCACAGGTCCTTGGCGTATTCACAAACTTAACATAGGGCTCTTTAACCTCAAGTACATTCTTCAATAGACTGTACATTAGAGGTCAGGCAACAATGAGCTCAGTGTGGAAAACTGATCCAAGGCCAGGTAAAACTCAGCTCTTTTTTTTCAAGCATTAAATTAATTGTTCCCGCAGGAAGATCTCATCACGGTGTACCACAAAAATTGTTAAAACTGAAAAGCCTGCTTTTTGATACAGAAAAGGATGGAATGTTAGCACGAGCTGCCAAAATGAAGAACTTCCACCAGTTTCACAATTTGTTTGAGGGGAGGGAAGAGAAGACTGGAAGGGAGAGACAGAAGGAGCTAGCAAGCGAGAGTACAGAGAAATGGCTTTTCTGAATCCATAATAAAGAACTTTCACACCAAATTAGTTTTTCATGTGCACACTGTTTATTAACTTGAAGCAAAAAGTGGCCTTAGTAATCTGCTTGCATGGATTTTTCCCATACTGTTTCTTATACCCCACAGATTGGGAATCATTTCGGCTTACATAAGATTAATAAGAATAGCAGATCCAAGATGGCTGCTGCTAGCTTACTGCAGTGAGGAAGCCTCTGATCTGTCTGCTTTACCTCGAACAAAATGCCGAAAAGATGGGGAAGAAACGCTGGTGGTGCCTCCTGGCGATCGATAGCCCCTTGGGTCACAATTGACGACTTTCTGCGAAGCTTTCAACAGGAACAAGGAGCGTCGGGGACTCGCCCGCTTGGTACACCGCCGGGGAGTAGTGTGGCGGCCAATACCTTAGGGCTTGATGGTCACCTTAAGCCCCAACGTTAGGACGCCGCCTCTTCAGCCATTGCCGCAGGCAGCCAGCTCACCGCGGGACCAGAGTGCACCCAAAGAGGAAACACTCTCATCTCGAGAGGCCAGTATGTCGGAGGGCTGATTTGCCCACTCTACCAGGACCTGCGACCGGGACAACTAAGGCTAAGGAAGGACAAGACTTCACTGAGGTAAACCAATCATTAGAACAACCTCTGACCACACAAGCATGCCTCTTTTCAGTGGTTAAACCCCCAGAAATCACCCTAGAAGCGCTTTGGGATTTGGTGGTGAACTTGGGTAATTCTTTAAACCCCCCAAATAAAAGATTTGGAAGGAGAAATTAATTCCTTAAAACAAGATATATCTTTGTTAAAAGTAGAAACTCAGAAGACAAATAAAGAATTAACATCAGATCAATTGGTTAAAGACAATATAATTATGAGGAGGAAATTGGAAGCTCTAGAGAATAATAGTCGGGCTAATAATTTGAGGATTATAAACTTTCCGAAGATCTTATCAATTTCTTCCCGAGAAATGGTGAAACGATATTTTATGGAGATTTTACAAAGTTCTCTACCTCCTCTCACAAGGGCTTATTATCTTCCTGTTAAATCCCAAGTGGGGAAAAAAAGAAAAGGATGGGAAGGCTCAGGATGATCCATTGGACATTTCAGCTATACTGGAACAATCGGATAGAGAAGTAGCTACACCAGCCACCCTCTTGCTGTCTGTGGCTTTGGCTCCAGACAAGGATTAGATCCTAAAACTTTTCTTCAAAAACAGATCCAAGGACTTCCTGGGATTCCATATCCAGATATTTCCTGATATCTCCAGAGAGACTCAAAAAAGAAGAAGAGAATTTCTAATTTTGAAACCTGGAGTGACTCAAATAGGGGGTCTTTTCTTTTTGAGATATCCATGCAAGTGTATAGTCAGATATCGTTCTTTGAAATATGTTTTTGTAGACCCATCTCATTTGACAAGTTTTCTCTCAATGAAACGACTTGAGAATGAAATAACTGCACCTAATAAGGATTAGTTCTCTGTTCTGTAGTAGTTATAGAGCTTTCTTTGATAAATATGTGAGTTTAATTTACTCTACTCTTTAAGTCTTAGATCCAAGATTAGAGGAATAATGTGTGATCAAGTGAGCTTTTTTTATTGTGGGGTTTTTTTTCCTTTTTAAAATTTGATTTATCTTTCAAGTTTGAAAGTAAAATTAAGTTAATATGTTTCTGATTACACTTTTCTGTACAAGATGTTTATGCTTGGTAATTATTTAAAAACTGTATAAATAAAAAAAACCAACCAAACAAAAAAAGGATAGCAGCATAGACATTATGAATCATAGCAAGTCCATAATGAAAAGAGATGCATTTTTTGCGCCTTCCTAAATTGAAGATAGGAGGTCGGGAGGCAGTTCCAAATTTTGGGGCCTTGAAACTCGAAGGTGAATTTGAAGAGTGAGTTCCTCCAAACTTCACATGGAAAGGGAAGAGGTAATTTATAGCACCGACTCATTCTTGAGTTACAGAAGGAGTGTGAAACTTGGATGGCTGATGTTAGCCCAGTCGAGCTCTCTCTATATATAGCCCTGTGAACCATACATGCAATTTTAAATTGAATTCTATACTTGACTGGCAGCCAGTGTAGTTCTATCAGCAGCAGGCTGGCCCTCATGGAAAATCGGTCTAGCGGCTGTGTTCTGGAGCAGCTGCAACCTCTGAAGTCTTCTCTTTGTCATGTTACAATAGAAAGAGTTGCAATAATCTAGATCAGATCTGGAAGTAGAACTGCTTGAGTTGCTGTCGGACTCAGGACTGATCTCATCGTCCTCAACTGCCTCAATCTGAAGAAAAATCTTTTGAATAGTGAGGTCACATACAACAAGGCCATTTATACCTCACACTTAGATTACTGCAATCTGCTCCCTCAGTGTCACCTCTCCCCCTTGCAATCTGTGCAAAATTCTGCTGTGCGACTCATCTTCTACCAACTTCGCTACGTTCGTCACCCCTCTCAAGTCTGGGGACAGAGTGGTCACAGGTTTGGCGGTGAAATTTATAGGGGCAAAGCCTTGATAAAGCTCAAGCAGCGAAACATGTCGGCGTGATGTTTCCCCTAGCCAGAGACCACAAGTTGAAAGCTAAGTACATGCTTAAAAATAAAATAGATTAAACAAAAGCTAATATTTAAACGTATAAGATTGACATTAAATCAAGGGAACCGATGAGCTGGCACATAAAGCTTAGAGCAATGAAATCCAATTGAGCTCTGAGTGGTGGCGCTGAGGGTCCCAAAAATAGTTAAAAGAAGTGAAGGGATGCAAGACAGCTGATAGAAAACTGTACTATCAGGTGGAGAAATTGAGTGTTAATTCAGAAAGGCACACAAGAGAGAAGGATGGCCTCAGGACAAATCTTAACGATTGTACACATGTTGATGTGTTGAGTGAGGCTTCGACGCTAACGCCAGCTATGAGGAACAAAGGTCAGGGCTAGGCAGAGTGCGGTGTCCCATGTATCACAAAGACAGATCAGGAAGCGCTGGAGCAGACTTTGACAGCAACTCCAAAGTTAGAGCGCAAGGACCCTGCCAGGCAGACTTCTACAGTCTGTGCTCCAAAAACAGCAAAGGAAGTTCATTCTTTATACCACATTCATTGTCGTTTTAATCACAAATTGGTAATGAGTGTCTCGGGCCGACTGGTTGGGGCATTCAGGTATGTGAATTAGGTTGTGTGGTTATACCTGAGGAATCTAATTTGGTTGGGGTCATTTGCATCTATTTACAAGTATGACTTCTCCTCCCAGAATATTTCCTCA
The DNA here is from genome assembly GCF_902459505.1 of Geotrypetes seraphini. Lineage (NCBI taxonomy): Eukaryota > Metazoa > Chordata > Amphibia > Gymnophiona > Dermophiidae > Geotrypetes > Geotrypetes seraphini. The sequence goes on from NC_047102.1 coordinate 10,517,802, forward strand.
ATAAAGCTAACAGGGTGTCAGGTCAAAAGCGCGCCGGGACAAAGGTGCGCGCCACAGAAAATTACTGTTTTTACGGCTCCGACGGGGGGGGGGCGGGGTTGTAACCCCCCCATTTTACTGAAAACTTCACTTTTTCCCTGTTTTTAGGGAAAAAGTTAAGTTTACAGTAAAATGTGGAGGGTTACAACCCCCCAAACCCCCCACAACGCCGGCGCGATATCTATTAAGTAAACTGGGGGGGTTCCCCAACAAAACCCCCCCCCGTCGGAGCCCCTAAAAACTGTAATTTTCTTCGGCGCGCGCCTTTGTCTTTCGCCGAGTTGTCTATGAACCAGCTAACAGTATGCGTTTTGCTGGAAACCATACAGGCTTTTCGCTGCATTTTAGGCATTTGGTTTTTGGGGGTAAAATACTTTCTACTGCATATATCACCTTGTTTATAGTCAGTGGTATAATATTCTCTTGTATGAAAACAGATTTTGGTTAAATCCTGAAGTGCAGAAGACTCAGTCAATAATATTAGAAAAGTAATTACTTACAAAAGCATAAACTTTTGCTCCCTCCCTAGCCTACACCAGTGATTTAAAAAAAAAAAAAAAATGATAACAAGAATTCAAAGAAAAACACCTCCCCTGCAACAAACTGCAGTCTTGAGAAACTGATGGAAGGATTGAAAGTCTACCCTTCAGGAAATCTTCAAACATCACATGACACTTCCTAGCTATGTTTCTTGACAAATGACAGACAGGTCCTGAAACACAAAGCCACGGGTTACAAGTCTCTAAGGCAAAGCCTTCAAATACGTCAGTGTTCGAAAGAACATATCAGCTTTCCCTGCTGCCGGTACCCCCACCATGAGCCGAGGTCCCAAGCTAAGCACTAGAATCTGACTGCCAGGCTTTGAGCTAACAGAAGCCAAGGAGAGTTCAAAGGCAAAACAGGCTGGTCTCTAGCCCCTTCTGAGTGCTGCAGAGGTGAAAGGTTACTAAAGCAGAAGCCACTGACCAAACAACACACTGTTTGGAAAGCCCACTCTGCAGATAAATTGGCGATCCATTTACACCTTTCTCAGTTTTTTGTGTTCCACATGCTGGCATGTCCAACTGTGTCAAACTGGCAATTTGCTGACTTGAAGCAACAATCTCAGCCCCCCTGCTGCTGCTGGTAGGCTTAGGCATCCAAGAAAATGCTTTGGAAAGTTTAAATCTGCATCCAGCCATGTAAGTAAACAGATCTATCTACAGCATGTATCAACTTCTGTGACTGGGTCCTTCTTAGTTCCAAGGTTCCAAAGGCAGCCAGGATTATTGCCAGAAGCAGGAAAGTATCCTTAAGCTAAACCTGAACAAAGAAGGTAGAAACAGACAAAAGGACAGTAGAAAAATTCCATATGGACAACCCAGTCTACTTAATCATACCAACTTCTGATCTCTACTGTCTCTTCTTCTCCCTTAGAGATCTTCTGTGCTCAGCTAATATATTGAATTCAGATACAGTCGTAGCCTCCACCACGTCGGCCATTCCACTCATCTACCGCCTTGCTCTAAAGAAGAAACATTTCCTTAGATTACTCAGAAGAAAGTCTCTTTTCACCTTTATCCTATGTCACCTTGTCCAAGAGCCTCCTTTCAATTGAAATAGGCCCACCTCCTATGCATTTATGCCACAGAGGTAATTAAATATCTCTTATATCTACCGCTCTCGCCTTTCTTCCAGCTGTAGGTGTCAATACAAAACAGAAAATCATTCAGACAGCAATTATTCTGGACTCGTGGCTAGGAATATCAGTGTTTCTCTTGTAACCTTGTGATTCAACTATGGCTGCATTATTAGAAGAATAATGCTAGTGTGGATTATATATTATTTATTAGATAATATAAATTCTTAGAAATATGGCAAGCAGGATACAAAAAATATGCTAAAGTTATCTGGTAACACTATAAATACTTACAAAATAACACTACAAAACATATGTTATACTATAGACTTTTCTGAGAAGATATCACAAAGCAGCATTATATTAGGTTAATTATCAAAAGTTTATTGTTTATTCAAACTTATATACAGCTACTAATGACTGGATGAGTCAAATCTGAGAGGTTTACATTAGCTATCCAATGGTGTAACAAAACAGAGCTAATTACATGGGCTGTTGACATGAGATTAGTTCATTCATCCAGACAAAACCGACTTTTAGCCAGCAAAGTACATGCGACTAACTAACCACCCTGGAAATCACCTTTTGGAGGCTTGAGGCCTTGCTAGGCCATGAACCACCTTTTTCTGAACAAAAATTTGATCATGCTACTCCCAGTTTAACCAAACTGTACTGGCTACCGGTAAATGTTCACATTTCTTTCACGCTTGCTTGCTGGGTATATGAGATGTTTGCCAGGATTTGTCCGGAGTATTTGATTGGTTTGTTTTCTTTTCCTCTCTCTTCAACTTCTTCTCAAGCTGGAAATTCTAGGTTACTACATTTCCTTTCATTTTTTATAGTGAAATATAAAACATGATTTGCAACTCAGCTTCCATTATCAAACGGTTCAGATTTGGTGTTCATTACCTATTGAATTCAGGACAAAGTCCACATATTTATCTTTTCAAAAAAAAGTTAGAGACTTATTTATTTAAGAGATCATATTTTTGGTTTCTTTTGATACATTTCATTGTGAGATATACAGTCTTCTGTTAATCCACTTTGAACCTAATAGTTGGGAATTAGTGGACTGTAAGTAACTTGATATCATATCGTAGTCACCCTCTGGAACAGCCCCTCACTGTTTATATATAGTTTTTGAAGATGAAGCCTCCAGAATTACCTAATATCTCCGAGACGCCTCCTTTTTCCCGCTGTCCACTCCTTCCAATTTATCAATACCTTATTTCCCCTGTTTGGTCATCTTAAGATCATTAGCTGTAATCACCCCTAGGTCCCACTCTTCTTTTGTGAACAAAAGTACTTCATCCCTTATATTGGTTCTGTAACTGGAGGTCTTACAAAAGAGAACAAGGAATCAATTGACAGGAGAATGCAAGGTTTATGATGGAACATATAATTTTTACCCACATTTTTTTCTATATAAAACAGTGCTACCTAAAATTTTAAAAAGGACAATCTTCCATGTGTAGAAGTTTTTCTGAACTGCCCTATACACAACTGGGATTTTTCTTGCCTTACGACCAACTTTTTAAGCCAGTTACATGAGATCTGAATCTTTGTAAACAGCTACCAGGCAATCCCACTAATCCCTCTTCTCTTTCTAACAGGAATTTTGAATTAAGTAAAATACTAATCAGTGACTTTAGAACAGGGATCTCAAAGTCCCTCCTTGAGGGCCGCAATCCAGTCGGGTTTTCAAGATTTCCCCAATGAATATGCATTGAAAGCAGTGCATGCACATAGATTTCATGCATATTCATTGGGGAAATCCTGAAAACTCAACTGGATTGCGGCCCTCAAGGAGGGACTTTGAGACTCCTGCTTTAGAATAATGGTTCTATAAGCAGGGTGTTCTACAGAAATCTGTTCATTCTTTACATTCTGATCATGATAGCGGTGCACTGATATGAAGTTTCCAGCAAGTCTGTAGAGATGATAGAGACCCCTGGTGGTAGTTATTGTAATTGCATATAAATCATTCAAAGAATGAATGAAGACACTCCCGATAAACACTCTTGTGGATTTATAAAGATGAATGCTAAGTTTCCTAGACTTAACACATGATCAATGAAATATTCTGGTGGGATGATGCACTGTGTGCATCAAGTGTATGTCTAAGCTGGGAAAGTACCACTGCTTGAAACATAGATTCCTAGGACAGGGAGGCTGCATTCGGATTTTCACATCAAGCCAAGTTTGGTCAAAGTTACTTCCTCCTTTTGCTTTTGCTCATTTCTGGATTGGGTCTAACCGAAATCGGATAAAGACAGTAGGTTAGATTGAGGGGGTCCTTTCTTTTATTTATTTATTTTCAATAAATATACAAACATAACAAATTAAACAAACATAACAATAGATGCATTAATAATATAAATTGCAAGTTAACCAGGTCAATGAGTACAATATGTATCTAAGATGTTCCAATTTCTAATAAAGGATGATATACGATTGTACTTTAATATTAGGATCTCTTCATATTTCCTATATGCACATAAATTATTCCATCATTCATGGTGGTAGACATACTGATTATTCTTCCAATGGAGGATCACAATATGCAGAGCCAGAGCTATCATATAATCAAATAACCTGGAACTAGTGGATGTAATGTCAATCTTAGGATTAGACGATCATAATAGATATAGAAAATACATTACATACAGTATGCCATACTTGAGACCAATATTGCAACAAATTAGTATATCATGCGAGAATCACTGGAAAATCATACGAGATAATGAGCCTATTGAGTTATTTACAAGACTAACAGGTGAGGGGCCCTTTCTAAGTTCATAAACCGTTCTCCTTGTAAGTACCGATTCATAATTAAGATGATTTTCTTATTCAGGCCTATTAAGGTTTGAAATCAGCTATGTGTCTCTATTTCTGTCAGCAGCCTCTGTATTATCCCTGCAGGAGAGATATAACTACAACCTGGAAAAATCTGAAAAGTGCATGAGCAACATTTATTTAAAGTGGATCCTTAAAAATATTAGAGAGCAGACTCCTATTTTGAAAAAGATGGGATTAAAAGAGTTGACAGGCATGCACGTGCAGCCGGAGTCAGCAGTTCAGAGACACTGCTGTGGGCTGACGAGCCTGGTAGAAAAGAGCTCTAGCTGGCAGAGGTGGCCTTCAACTGGCAGGGCTTGGCGATCTCTGCCCGCTACAGCAAGATTGCACCCGTCGGGTGCCCCTGAGCCCAAAGCACGTGAATCCCTGCCCGTCTTGGAACTTATAAACCTCTCTCAAAAAGTGTACAAAATTGGTTCCCTCTCTGATCCATGTGGTCAAAGAATCTAGAAATTCTTCATTTTATGGGGCCCACTGAACAAAACAAATACTGTATCAGTCTTCTGACAGGCACTGATCACATTCAGAAATCCGAGAAGAATTCAATGATCATTTAAGAAATGGAGACAGCACCCTAGGTAAAATAGTCACTTTCTGCCCAGTGAAATATTAACTCTCCAGCTCTTAAGAGACAGATCCTTTAAGGCAATGGTCTTCACTAATGTTTAAACTGGTGCCACCTTGGATCCAAATAAGCTGAAGGAGAGCCACCAAATATCGTCCCATGTGAGGCTCACAGTATCTACCCACCTCAAGGATATACACACTTCCAAATACATTTATTCATCTATTGAAAAATGCCTTGTCCTTTAAGCATGTGGCTCTCCTTCCTGTTGTGAGACTGGGTCAAGAAGCAGAGTGTACTAGAAAAAAAAAAAAACCCTCATTAAAACATGGCTATTTCAAACTGTTTTTGGTTAATCTTCATCATTCCTTTTGATGGCAATAAATTGACGCTATCCTCTCCCCCCAACACTACCAAACACCTTTCTCTATTCATTCCTCATTTTTCTTTCCTATTTTTTTTTTTTTTTTTAATTAAAAACCATCTTGAATACTCTGAAATTATGGCACTACTAGTCGTTAAGCCCGTTACATTAACGGGTGCTAGAATATGTCTGTCTCTGTCCCCCTCCATTACCCTGTGCAGCGCTGTCTCTGCTTTCTTCTTTGCTCTTTTTCTCTTCTTGCAGGGGTCTCTGCTCTCCTTTCTCTATATGTTTCTGATTACTGCAAACCTCTGTGCTCTCCTGTTTTCTCTGTATGCTCCTGATCCTCTGTTTCCCTGTAGTTGTCTCTTCCTTTTTTTTGTATTCCTTCTTCAGTCTCAGTTATTATTTCTCTGAACATTCCCTTCCTCAGTCTTTACAACTGCAGCTCTCTTGCCCTCTAAGCCCCTGCTGCAAGTGGCTGTGCATGTCGATCCTGCTCCCCTTTCACTGACTCTTGCGGCTGCATCATTTCTGTTCTGCCGGATGGGCTTCCATGGCAACCCTGCTCGCTAATGCCCCGAACTCGCACGAAGCCGCTCTCAATTTGTGCTCCCCCTCACGTTCTGCATATCTATGCCTGCTTAACAGCTCTGAGGACCCCGACCCGGGACCCCCTTTACGTTTCCTTTTCTTCCGCCGCCGCCTCCTCCGACATAAAGTTTCTTTTTTTTTTTTTTTTGCCGGCGTGAGAAAAAACTATTTGGCAGGAAATTTGCTCTTCAATCTTTGCCGCATTTGCGATTGTTTGGCCGAGCTGCACCCTCCATCCCGACAGAACCTCTTTCACACGTACCAGTTTACGATGGACATTAGTGCGTGCCGACCAGGAAATAACCGCTACGCGTTAGACAGGGCGGCGGTGAGGGCATTTGTCCCTTTAGGCAGGTGCTTTATAGGGTCCCGCTGCTGCTTATTGTACTCTGGGACTCCGGTAAGAGATTCTTTCGTGCGTTCTAGGAGCTATGGAAGGGAAACTTCGGTGGTGCTGTTTTTCCTCCCAAGCTAATAGAACCCTAACCGCGCATGCGCACTCCTGCCTGCCACGGACCAACGGATCACGCAGTTAGGAGTGCGCATGCGCGCTTAGCATTTTATTATAGTAAGAACATAAGAACTGCCATCTCCGGATCAGACCTTCGGTCCATCAAGTCCGGCGATCCGCACACGCGGAGGCCCTGCCAGGTGTAGATATCAAATCTAATGAAATAAATAAATAAAGGTCAAGGGGAAAGGGGTACACTAATAGCAACCTTAACTTTTGTGGTTAGGCATGAGAAAGCAAGAAGTTCAGGAGGATCCCATAGGCTCAAAATGGTGAAACGTAAGACGAGAAGATCTCAATCTGTTACTGGAGGCAGGGATGTATCCTCAGCATTGCTGCAAACAGGAATAACTGGACAGAAAGCTTAGCTTACAGATCTTTTCTGTCATCATATAATAAGTCATTATGTTCCAAGGAAGAATGCTGATGTTTGAATTGAGAGGTAGTTGACAAATTGTGGAACTGGATCCCGAACCTGGCAAACCTCTAGCTGGCATACCAGCAAATAACAACATCTGACCAAAGTAGTAAACAGTGTGTGTGGCAATTTAGGAGAAAATGGATTTGGGTCTTCAGTTTGACATCAAGGGTGGTTGGGGCTCTGGTCTTGGGGGGGAGGGAGGGGGGTGTAACAGATACCACCAGTCAGTCTCCGTCCAACTAGTTATAATAGGGAATTAATAAGTTCAGTCTCTGTGGCTTCTTCTCTAGCTTTCTACATCTGGGGAAACCGCATGCCTCAGGGAGAAACATACACATAAAAAGACTCCAAGTGGCTGACATTTCTAGAATGATTTATAAGGCCCTTTACAGAAATGCCCAAATAATTAGGAAAAGATTTTAGAGCAAGCGTTTCACACGATAGAAGCCAAATACTGTAAATTCCATCTTTTACCAATCTTCCAATATATCCTCAAAACCCACAAACCCCCATCCATGTGAATAAACAAATGACCTAAAGCAAGGCCACAAGCATCAGCAGACATGCCAGCCAGCACCCCTTACCTGTCTCTGCATCTCTTCAATTTGTCTCTGAGAGATGCCCTGCAGTATGCTGTGCGTTTCCAGCAATTTTTCCTCAGGTATTACCACAGAGGCTCTAAACAGCAAGAAGGAAAACAGAAAACAAGCATGAAGGGAGTACATGCACAAAAATCCCCTTTCATTAGCACGGGGTGAAAAAACCCCCTGGTTTTACAAGATGTAGTTAAGGGTTTTCGTTTAACAATTTTAATGGAACTGTTTAATTTTCAGAAGGTTTTAATGTCATTTCCATTTCGCTTTTCACCCTGCTTTTTATCCAAAATGGCTTACCAGCAATACAATATGAAGACAATTTTGAAACACTTTTCCTACATGCAGATCATGTTAAGAAATTGCATCCCAAAAGTACGTATCTGGATTCTCAGACCAACAACGGGAGAAGAGCCTTTAAGATGCTCTGCACCTCTTCATATACTATAGCTAAACTGAGGGAATAAGTGACTGTTGTGGATATGCTGTGAAATCTAATCTAATCTAATCTTCCATTTGTGAGTGGCATTTACCTATATAGCAGGGATCTCAAAGTCCCTCCTTGAGGGCCGCAATCCAGTTGGGTTTTCAGGATTTCCCCAATGAATATGCATGAGATCTATGTGCATGCACTGCTTTCAATGCATATTCATGGGGGAAATCCTGAAAACCCGACTGGATTGCGGCCCTCAAGGAGGGACTTTGAGACCCCTGCTATATAGGCTCAGGTCAAAGAGGAAGGGGAAAGTAGTGGGGGAAGGGGGCATGGAGAAGAAAGAGAAGGGACCTAGAAATAGGGGGTGCTCTATAGAATTGAAGACAGTTAATTGTCAAAGAGGTGAGTCTTCAGGTTTTTCCTGAATGTAGTGTAGTTTGTTTCTTTCCTGATGACTGTGGCCCCTTTGTATCCAGTAATTGAATCGTTCTTGTGGCCTGTTTATTTAGATAATCTCTAAAATATGGGACAATAGGTTAACATTAGTATAGCACCTTATATCCAAAGAAATCCCTTGGATACTTAGTAACTTATTTGCCGTCACATCTGAGGTGGTATGGCTGTACTGTTTACATGGAAAAATCATACTTTATTGGCACAGGAGGGACAAACAGAAGCAATTCACCTATGCCCCATTGCCCTGAAGAAGCGGCAGGCAGCCATGAAACACGGGTTCCCTGTTGGAAGGGGCTACTAATTGGTGTCTGTTTGGTCATATCACCCTCATTGTTTTCCTCAGCCTTCTAGAGATTTTTTGAGCCCGTGATGTCCAAGGAGTAGAGCTATTGCCATTGCTCTCTTCACATCCGAGGCTTTTTCCTCCATTAAAGTTTGATTTTCTGTGAAAACAGTATGGCCACACCACTTCAGAGGTGACAGCGATATAAGGTGCTCTACTAATGGTCACCTATTGTCTCATATTTTAGAGATTACCTAAATAAACAGGCCACAGGAACTATTAAATTACTGGATAGAAAGGGGCCCATTCTCTCAAGGGTTTTTCTTCACATATAACAGGAGAAAAAAGTTTCTCCTACAGCACAAGGAAATCTGACTGCCTGCTTAAAAGAGAGTCCCAGGATACCCACCTCTTCCAGTCCAGGACCTCGGAGAATGGCAGAATGTAGGAGTCGGCAACAATAACAGGAACACACCCAGCCTGCAGCACATCACTGAGCATGGACTGGCCCATGCGAGCTCCACGGAGCACCATGCAGAACGTAGCTTCCTGTTCAGGTAAATCACAAAGGCATGACTTTACTACAAATTCAGTTACGTTCTTGTAATTTGTGGCTTATGTACTGAAATGCAAACTGCTCATGCCAGGCAAGAACAAGGAGTTGCTGAAAAATGTACATATTGCATAACATCCGATTAAGAATTTGAAGGTTATAAAGCACCTTTCAATCCCTGCTAAAATAAACCATCCACAGCTGGGAATAAAGACAACTTTAGACTACAATGTCTAAGGGAAAAAAGAAAGCAAAGAGAAGTATGGGAATGATCAAACAGTAAGAGACAGAGATATGATTGAGGTCTACAAAATCCTGAGTGGTTTAGAATGAGACAACCTGCTTTGATTTCCAGAATCCAAATTACGCATTAGAGCAAGCACAACTGTCCGCAGTGCATCTGCATAATTTCAGTGTTCACAGTGCAAGGTGGAAAAAAATTGTGGTATTCTGCTCTAACGTACCATTAAGTTTTCAAGTAATTCCCATGGAAGCATCACAAAATAGTGTCTGACTAGGCCACAGAACATGATGTCCTTTGGGACGAATACTACCACTGCCTATTACGTCAACTTCTGAAATACAGCGACATAGTTGATTAGCTTGAAAGCGATCAAGTCTATCTCTCCCCAAAATACTGCAGCTGTGCCATGACTACCAATTAGTAACTTCCCAACAAGCTTAAAATCTCCAGATCCTCAGTTCCTTTTAATTTTTGCACTGATTTTAAGCTGAAATGTACTAACCACCATTTATCAATCTAGCAAATTTTGACACCAAGAGGCTACAACAAATACACTCACTAATGCAGAACCTTCAAGAAACAAAGGATCTGGTCCCCAAATAAAGATCCTGACTGCTTTGTAGCAAAATAATAGGTGCCAAGTATGTCATCTTGCCAGATTCAATCTCAATGCTTTCCAGCCAAAACTAGAAGGCACGAAACTTAAAATTGTAGGAATCAATTATACAGCAGTTACGAAATGATGTGACCCCAAGTTACCTCCTCCTTCACACACTTTGAAAAAGCTGTGAAACTGGCTGCCATATGAGCAGAATGCACAATCTCAGCCAAACTGAGCTTTCTAAACAGGAAATATTTCTATTAACAATCAAACTAACCACAGAGCACCACTGCAGATGCAGAGGAGAAATGACCAGAAGGGAGAGTCCCGGGAGGTCACAATTCAGGCGAATCCACAAGGCAGAGGGGGTGAAGGGTGGCATAGAGAAAGGAGAGGAAAAATTTGGGGTATAACACAAATGCAGTTGATCCCTGGTTAGCCAGTGGAGTCCTGCTACATTCCACGGAAGGGAGAGAGGCAAGATGTGGACACATAGGCTCATCTAAAGAGATCTCTATTTTCCTGTCTAGACAAAGGTTTCTATAAATACATCTCACTACATCAGAGACATTATCGGCCAGACATTCCAGGAGGAGATGCAAAATTTGCGGAGGGAAAGTATTTTAAAAATCTCTGCTTGTGCCAGCTTACTTCAGAGCTCAAACACATGGAACATGCCGCTTTTCTGAAATAACTCTGGTCTATGGTCAGTGTTGAAAAACAAATACATGTATAGGACACAGCCCCCCCAAAAAAGTGCGGACATGACACGGGGAAAAGGTTTGTCCCCATAAGCTCTGTCCCAATCCCCATGAGCTCTGTCTTCATTTGTACAAGCCTCGAACACTTATGATTTTATATTTAAATCTTTTTATCTAAGTATAAAGAGAGAGAATATTCTGTACAACCGTTTATAAATCACAAATAGAGCCTTCCATTTCAATCTGGTTTTGCTACAACCTTCCCAAAGGGGTGAATGAACATGTAGATAGAGGTGAGCCAGTTGATATCTTATTTGAATTTTCAAAAGGCATTTAACAAGTACAATCCAAAGAATAAGACAAACATAAATATACAATTGGAAAAGAAGTGAGGAGGGAACTGTACACATCAACCTGAGATATATATATATATATATATATATATATATATATATATATATATATATATATATATATATATATATATAAAAAATTAAATTAAGAACACACATATATATATATATATAAACATGAAAATACAAACTGCAGTTTACCTTGTATATCATCTCAGACCTCATTTTGACCTCAAAGCTAATGCCTGCATCAGGGTATGGATAAACGATCCATTAGATGGCGCTGAAATACTGTATCACAAAAAACAGAATCTGGAAGTCGCTGGTAAAGACTTGCCAAACACAATTTTAGAAACAAAGTTTCTTAAAATGAGGCTTTTCTGTTTTTTGTGATATCACTGAATCATTGAGGGTTACAGATAGAAGTATAGGTAGGTTATAGGAATAGTCAGGGACCACTTCACAGGTCATGGACCTGATGGGCCGCCGCGGGAGCGGACCGCTGGGCACGATGGACCTCTGGTCTGACCCAGTGGAGGCAACTTCTTATGTTCTTATTGCTAAATCTCCAAGATGTGTTAAGATTTTGCATATTTATACTAGCCTTTTAAAGAATGGCACAGTGACAAAGTTTGTCCCTGTCCCATCCCCGTCCCTGTTGGCTCAGTTCCCATCCCCACCCCGTGACATCCTCTAACACACACTAAAAAAAATAGGGGTGTAGGAGAGGAACAAAGTACATGTATGCTGAAAAGCAATTCTTTACTTGACACTTTCTTAAAGAAACACTGGCTAACCATCTTTCCCAAAAACTTTAAAAAAATAAGAAATGTATGACTTATAGCGCTATATTGATAGAAATATATATCTATACATATATATATTAGTATCTATTCACATATCTATACATAGTAGCATAGCAGTACACAAACAGCAGCATGGTTCATCTAGTCAGTGAGGTGGCTAGAGTTGCACCTGTTGCTCCATGCAGATTACACCCTCTCTATGCCTTTGGTTAGAGTTGCACCTATTATTTCATGCAGATTACACTCCTCTATGCCTTAGTGTTCAGAGTGTTGCCGCTGTTGCTGTTTTCGGAGGCCTCGGAGCGGAGATATATCAGTCTCACGGTGGGAGGGTCGGCGGGGTTCTGCTGCACAGGGAAATGGGAGGGAGGGATAAAAAGATGCTGCACAAGGGGATAGGTGACGGGGGAGGAAAGATGCTGCACATAGGGGGGTAGAGAAAAAGGAAAGAGAAAGAATTGGGGTGGAGGAGAGGACGGGAGCGATGATTGTTGTACATGAAAAAAATAAGACATCCCCCCAAATAAGCCCTAGTGTGTTTTTTGGACCCAAAATTAATATAAGACACTGTCTTATTTTTGGGGAAACATGGTATCTGGGGTTCTGCCAGGTGCTTTTGACCTGGCTTGGCTACAGTTGGAAGCAGGTTACTGGGTTACATAGAGCATTGGCCTGATCTAGTATTTCTTATGTTCTTGACATTTAAGTTTTGCTTTGAGTCTATCCTCTCGCTATATAGGGGTCCTCTATGTGTCCCATGGCTTTTTGAATATGGGACCTGCTGAGCAAAAACTTCCAAAAAGCAGATTTACAATTAACAGAGCGACAGGTTCTAAAAGTTTGGAAGGGCAACTTTCATTCTAAGATATCGAGGAGCACCTATTCTACCCTGTCCTTACAAAAATGAAGGACCTTCTCAGTCATTAGAAGAGCAGTGTACAACTTTGTAAAAAAGCTTCTCAGGAAACGGATATTGCCGTGAAAGCAACATTACCTGGAGCAACTGAGGATAGTCAAAAACCTGATTCTTCCGACAGCGTTTGCGTACAGGAGGTACACCTTCAGAGAGATTTGTGCATTTGTCCAAGATCAGCATGGACTCTCCATTCTCTGCCAGAAGTGTTTCCAGATCAGAGCGGTACTCTGGGTGCAACCCTGTTTGGGATGAAACAAGGAAGTACCTGCGGAGACTAAAAATGCAATGGAAATGTAACCTATCAGAGTAAGGTAAATAGTCATCAAATTCCATTTGACCATCTAAAATATGAATTTGGTGGTATAGCATTATTTTTTAATATACTTATTCAGTCAGTACCCAATGCTGAGTCCATAAGTATTAAAAATCTTATTTTTATGCAGAGCTTCATTTGAAAACAGAAATAAAGCAGAACTAAGGGAGGTATAGGGTGGGCCAGGTAAGGAACAGGAGCAATAGATGAGGAGCTGGATTAGGGTGTAGAGAGACTGCTCTCAGTTCTGCTTCAGGCTCATCCCTTCCTCTCCTCTTTCATGCAGACTGCCTGGTGTTCTAGACTCTGAAAAAGATGTGGTTTCCCCGCAGAAATGAAACCCTGCTTTTATGAATTAACTTACTAGCCTTCCCACCCTCCACTGATAAATAGAAGCAAGAATGATGGGCTGCCCAGTGCAAAGGCTGGTCCAGTAGCTGTGGCAACCCTTAATACAGAGTGGCCTGGTGGTTAAAGCAGCATGCTGCAAACCAGGAAGCCAAGTTGTAAATTCCACTTCTCCCACCAATGTTCCTTATGACTTTCACTTCACCCTCCATTACTTCAGGCACAAATTGCAAGTCTCCAGGGCAGAGAGAACTACCTACCTATCTATAATACATATAATTAAATTAAGAATCCACACAGGGACACATACTGTATGTTTCACAAAGTATATGAAAAAGGGAGAGGATTCTAAAGGTTATATGCTGGAACCTATGCTCATATTTTTCTAAGGGTTTACAAGACTAGCAAAGTCTGGATTCAAATTATAAATTCTTTATTCATTTTAAATCTTGTAGCAAGTGTACAGTAATATACCATTATAACAAATTGAAACACTTGAAAATCTTTCTAATAATAACAAACATACTTGAATTTTTATCCCTTCCCACCCACCCTACTGCAATCAACTCAATTAAACATATCTAAAAGAATATGATACTGTTTTGTTTGGTATGGCTATGAGGAAAAAAAGTCAATTATCATCAAGTAATAATAAACTTTTATTGATCATGACGGGTCGCTATTCAGCATATTACTAACAATTGGAAAAATCACACTAATCTTAATTATACTTTCTGGTGACATTCATTATTCCATATTTATAAGATGGAAAGAGCAATTGCTTTGCAGAAGGGGTCTTACAATAAATTTTTGAAGATCTGGGGGCCGTTAGAAAATTATTGTAATGGGTAGACATCATTTTCTTTAGATAATATGTGTATAATTAGGGTGGGGTGGGGGGTTGTTTGGAATTTTTATTAAATGCTTACTTCATTATAATCTTCTGTGATTCAAATTAAAAAAATTAGATCCAAGCTCAAACTGATGTAAAATGTTTTCCCCGTTTGGTCTGTTGTATTCACATGTAAGTCTAAGAGAGATTTATAATGCAATTAATCTAACATCTAAGTCCTAAATACCTGTTGTGCAGGCACTCTCTCTATTCCAGTGGTTCTCATCTCAGCCCTTGGGACACAACTAGCCAGTCAGGTTTTGAGAATGCCCATGATGAATATGCATCAGATATATTTGCATACGATATAAGCAGAGATGCCAATTATCTAGTTTGAGGCTGGAGACACTTTGGCCAGTCCTGGTTTTGAACTTCTATCCCAAAGTACTGTGGGATTTGTAGTGTCTGATCCTGTCCATTTAAATCGGAGCTGTAAGTCCCATAATGCAACAGGATGGGGTGGTCAGAAATCGGGCCTGTCCCAAAATCTCCAGCCTGAAACTTGGTATCTTTGTGGAGGTAGTGCATGCAAAGGTATTTCAAGCATATTAATCTTGAGTATCCTGAAACCCTGAATGTTTGGGTGTGCTCTATACTGTGAAGTTTTACATAACTTCCTTTTTTATTTATTTATTGGAATGTATTTTGCCTCACCCGGGAGTTCTCTCGGGCACATCCACCTCTGCAGAAAGTGGGCTGTACACTGGGATGCTAACATCATATCCCTGACGATAGGTCCACGTGGAGAACCCTCCTCCTGCTAATAGGGCTCTGTAACAGAGGAGAAAATGTTAGGATCAATGACAAAGGATTCGGTAATCAAAGACCCCTTAAATGTGACAATTTCAACAAACCATGTTCCACATTTTTAGCAGCCCAACATCAATACACCATCAAGCAGGTAGTCTCAAAATGCCTCCAGATCAGAGCAAAACTAGGAGGTGGAAGCGATTGGAGCAAGGCAAGAAAATGTTCGGAGTTGAACAACTTATCAAGTTTAACCTGTTTAGGTTCTCTGCTTGACAAGGTCCAGTTGATATACTGTACAAGGCAGGTCTCCCTTCCCTGTCTGTCCCCTTCTATACTGTTTCTTATCTTTTCTTCTCTGCCCTTATTTTCTTGGTTCAATGCTGAGTATATCTTCAAACTATATACATTTTTTAACTCAAGAGGTCTTGCTATTTTTTTTTTAATTTAATTGCTTAATTCAATCTTATTATACCTCAAAACCTCTTTCAGTGGCATGCAACTCTAGCTTGAAACATTCAATTCAATACCAAACAGTTGCTACATAGTAAAATAATCAAAAGGAAACACAAGCATTGCCAGGCTTATTCTGCTCTAAAGGTCTGCAAAATAATTCTGATAATTAAAGAAATATGAAGTTCATTTTTCCAAGAATTGGAAGTGAAATTGCTCACTATCTTGAAACACAACTCATTCAGATTCTCTAAGAATGGTTTCTTACAAAACCTGCATTCAAAAGACTTCATAAATACTTAATCCACTTAGAAAGAAGATTAGAAGTTGCATGAAACACTGTTCTTGAGATAGGATCTACTGTAATGTCAAAAAAAATTTTTTTTTTCCACAGAAAAGGTGGTGGATGCCTAGAATGCTTTGCTGGAGCAGGCAGCAGAGACAAAAACAGTATAAAGATTTAAATAAAAAAAAAAAAGTGTGGGATATAAAGGCTGGAAAAAAATTAACCTGCACAAAGCTGCAGCTGCAATGGTACTACTTCAATAGGCTGGATGACGGACATGGGGGAAGGGAGCCTCAGTGCTGGGTTCCAAATGGGAAATGTAAAATTATTTACCTAAACTGAACAAAATCACTGCTTGTCACAACTGGATAGGCCATTTTGGTCTTCATCTGCAGTCATTTATTATGTTACTGAGATTATTTTCACTTGCCTTTTATTTGGCAAGTTAAAACTGATATTACATAGACCTGTAATGGTTTCTGATTTCATAGATAATACATTTTGATATACCATCTTTCTGTAGTACAACCAAAGTGATTTACATATATTGTATTACAGAGCACATAAAAAAAGCAAAGAATTACCACAACATATAAAGCAATAAACCAAATGGCAAAACAGTCCAGGGTGAAGACATCTGATTTATTAACACAAGCACCCAAAATGGCCATGTTTTGCCCTCAAGCTGTGTCGGGGTAAAAACTGCAGGGGAACACTGGCTCTGAGAACAGAAAATGCTGTCCCTTGGAAGGAACACAAATTGATCTGCATTGTGGATTGGACGTGCCTAGCAGGGGTTGTTTTTTTAATGTTCTCCTGCAGTTTTTACTCCTGGCGCAGCCTGAGGGCAAAACGTGGCTTGTATTAATAAATCAGACGTCTTCACCCTGGACTGTTCTGCCTTTTGGTTTATTGCTTTACATATATTATATGCACATAGAGGTACTTATTTAGCAATGACTTGTCTAGAGTCACAAGAAGCTGCAGTGGGATTTGAACCTGGGTCTCAGGGCACTGCACTAACCATTAGGCTGCTCCTTGAACTACATGATGTGATCTATTAAGATCAGATTAAGGAAATCTTTCCCCCTTCATAACCTGCCAAGCCATGAGATTGTCACGGAAGTAAATTGCAGGGGTAGTAGGATTAGGATTAAAATTTATCCTAATGAATCGTTTTTGTTTTCTCTTACTTATGCTTTGATGCTTGTATTGTAATTTGGCCTTGTATATTTTGTAGCGTGAAAAGGTGTAATATACATCTTAAATTAAAGTATGATACACACAGGCAAAATGACGAGTCACCAGAACTCATTTATACTTAGGTAAATACTGACAAGTCAAACAAGTCCTTTTCAATGAAATATCAAAAATATGCATTTATAGAGTCAGCTTAGCCAAATACTTTGTGCTACATTTATTCAAAATATAAACCTACCACCTAAAACCTTTTGCTCACTTTTAACCAAGTTTCATTTGAAAGATTTATGCTCTGTGATTGCCTCCTACAGGATAATGTAAGTTCTGGCATGTCACAATGTATTTTAGCAAATACAAACACAGCCATTGATGTCAGAACACACCTTGCAGTAGTTTAGGTGTACCATATTGCAAAACTAATTCCTTTTGCAAGCCTGCATATCCACAACTAAAAACAACTACATTCAAGTTAAAAGTGGCAAATCTGAGATAACAGAACAGAGGCACAATCTTATTCAGCACAATGTCTATTCTGGAAAGAAAGCAGAAGCTAAATTTGAGAAAGATGGCAGGATTGGAAAAGCTAACAAAGACTGGTTATCCTGGCAGGGTTAGTGTTGGTTTTCAGTATGGTCTACAGAGGTTTGTTGAGAAAACAGCGAGGAGGCTTGCAGGTGTTAGGCCACATGGCTTCTACTGATACCCACATACTTCCTAATGTAATATTCCTTTGAATCCAGCCACTGATCATGAGGATAGCAACCTGGTTTAAAGAGAAGCCAGCCTGTGGCTTGATATATCCTATTAACAATGTCTAGTTGTGAGGAAAGAAGGTACTTACCTATCCCTGGGAACATCAAGTGCTGTGTTAAAATCAGGAGGTCCACCAGGGAGCATGTTGAATAGCAGATGGTTTGTGCCCCGATCCCACCTGTACAAATCAAAAGGTAAAGAAACAACTGTATTTATCTTTTCATATACTTCCAGAACATTTCTAATACCATGTTGCATGCCAATCTGTTTTTAATAACAT
The DNA here is from genome assembly GCF_902459505.1 of Geotrypetes seraphini. NCBI lineage: Eukaryota > Metazoa > Chordata > Amphibia > Gymnophiona > Dermophiidae > Geotrypetes > Geotrypetes seraphini. The sequence goes on from NC_047102.1 coordinate 10,535,987, forward strand.
GCATATGTAATTTTTTTTTTTTTTTTTTGTAATGCCAGCATCATCACTAGCTAAGTTTTAAAATGATCCACCCTGTCTATAGTTTTCTCATAGTGTAGGCACAGATGAAGTCTTAGTTTCTTAAATTCTATGTTTATTTTTACCTCTTCCTTTCAGAGAAACCACTTTCATTGGTTTGTCTACAGCAGGGATCTCAAAGTCCCTCCTTGAGGGCCGCAATCCAGTCGGGTTTTCAGGATTTCCCCAATGAATATGCATTGAAAGCAGTGCGTGCACATAGATCTCATGTATATTCATTGGTGAAATCCTGAAAACCCGACTGGATTGCGGCCCTCAAGGAGGGACTTTGAGACCCCTGGTCTACAGTAATCAGAAATGGATGCACACACAAGCCAGACATACTAGCATCTAATCATGTGCCAAAGCATCTAGCTTTGGCTTTTTCCTTAATGGTGGTGGCCAGCCATTACAGATCATAAACTGGAATTAAGGGCATGGCCTGATTGCATCATAAGTGGACATTTTTACTCTCATCAGCAAAACTAAAATATGCACCTCAGCCTGAGAGACTGCTAACCCCCTTTCACCTCTGTGACATAACACTTCCAAAGCCAAGATAACAAAATATGAAACTGAAAAGTGTGAACATACACTTCCTGCAGGTCCAGTACCTGGATAAATGTGCCAAGGCCTGTGCTGTCTCCTTTATCCTCAATGTATTCTGGTTCAACACATCAATAGAAGGGACAAAGAGGCAGGCACGATTGATGTCATCAGTGTAGAAGTCACTGTCAGAGATGGCAGTCAGCAACTCATTATATTCCCTGGAGATGGTGTTACTCACCGGCGTGCCATATTCATCCATGTATTTCTTCAATGAGTAGATGTACACTTTAATCTTATTTTTAGGGTTGAAGCCACAGCGGTAAACATCAAAGCAGGTGTGCATGCGACAGCTGAGGTCACCCCGCTCAGGGATAGGGCTGTCCCCTGGCAGTTTCACAGTGGGTACATCATGCACACTACGCTTTTCCATGGTCCATTCACTGGAAGACTCAATGGCATGTGGCCAAAACTGAAACACCCCCGTGGCAATAAGTCCCAACAAGACAATAGAGAAGAGAGTAATGTAATAGATACGGTGCTTAGTCTTCATTCTGGGGATAAGGGCAGGACCCCGGGTGTTATATTTCACAGACGCACACATAATGGAATAAGCCTCCTCTCTTCTGTGTGTCTGTTATCAAGGGGAGAAATAGATAAATAAATTGAAAAGGCTTGAGTGCTCTGGACAGAAATACCATATGACATAGGAGGTATCAGGAAACTGATGCTATCTATCTGCCTTTTACAAAGAAATAATGTAACACTCAATGTTAACAGATCTGAACTGAAAATTTTTGCTTTCTTCTTGAGGCTAACAGAATATATAGACCAAGCTAAATAAGTTGCATGCCAAAGGTTTAAGAAAGTTTTCAACTGAAGAGGCCAAGTTCAAAAACATGCACAGCAAATATTAAACTGCTAAGTAATGATTTCAGGAAAAATGTTGCTTTTGCTCATAAATCCAGTTTTCTCTTCAAGAAAAATGGGTCAATTCAAAACTCCAATAAGAACAACTTCATCATTACTCCCCAAGTACTTTCCACTTAAAACAAAGGTGATGATCCACATGGTTGGAGGAGAGGAGCAGAGAGAGAGAAGAGATGGTGCACGTGGATAGATGGAAGGGAAGACATAGAAAAGTAGAAAGATATGAGAAGGAAGCAGGAAAATTGAAGAAAGCTGAATATTAAAAGTTAATGCCAAAGATGGATGTAGGAAAAGACAAAAATCCCCAGATATAAACCGAGAAGGGTTGGTAGCACTGCACACAAACAAGCCACAACCCTTGAACAAGGGCAATAGTAATAGCTATGGTGAGCTGATTACCAGTGCTCCTGGCTTAGCACTTTAAAGCGGGGCTCTTTCTCAAGCCACGCTGTGCACCATCATAGGCCCCACATGTGCACAACTAATAGTGAATTTAAAGTGCAAGTGCGCTAAATAAATATGTATAAATTAAATCATCAAACTTAGAATGCAGGGCTATCAACAATTCAAGGTTAGGACTCAAAATCAGCGAAGACTGGGTATTTGATATTGTGTGAAAGATGGATATAGGGCAGAAAGTGAAGGAGAGAAAAACAACAAATGGATAAGACGACCTTAGAAACAGAGTTAAGAGCACAGAGAGAAGGAAGTGCAACCAACGATGATTAGAAAAATAAAAATCACCAGACAACAAAGGTAAGAAAAATGATTTTCAGTATTATAACATGTCAGTTTTGAGAATTTACATCTACTGTCTATATTTGGCACTGTTCAGGAAGAAATGTTTCTATTTCTCTGGTGTTGTTGCATGCAGTCTAGCATCTTAGGGTTTTGTTTGTGTATATTAGGACTTTTAGTTTGTGGTCCTGTATTTGCATTTTATCTGTGTTCTGCATATGTGATCAAGGCCAGGCGTTCTGGCAAAAATGAATGTTGAGAAGCGTTACTAGTGCCATGGCCTAAAGTAGGAACATATCTGTCATTTCTCCTTCACCCCTTTTGGGCCCAAAATAGCCCTTGCTTGAAAATTAGCGAAGACTACTGCCCTAGATTAGGGGTCAGCAACCCTTTTAAAGCAAAGAACCATTTTATTTTAAATGTTTGACCCAAGATTTACTAAGAGCTGCAATGGGTAGCAAAGGGGGTTTAGGATACCATTTTTAATACGATATGGACATATATGCATTTAACACAAAAAAAAACAAACTGCAAGGTGCGTCCCACCCAGGCAGAAACAGGAAGTTTTGCCAGACAGCAGGATGCAGCAGAGGCTTCTGGGTTATCAGCAGGCAGCTGTAGGAACTGCTGCCACTAACACGTTAAAGCAAGAGAAGAGTGGGAGATACAGCGACTGCGGGAGCTCTATGCAGGAGGTAAAATAATTGGAAAGGGCAACGGTGATGGCAGCGCCAAGAACGAGTTGAACACGTCTTATTGTTCTGAAAAAGCAATATGTGGCTCGCAATCTGAAGGTTGCCAACCCCTGCCCTAGGTAGTTAAGAGATAGAGGCTCATATAGTCTGCTTGAACTTGAAAGCCAAGGGGAATTTCCAAACTTTTCTACTGATTGGCAATGATTTAGACTTCAAGATACTATTGCTTATCAATGGAATATTTTCCACCATGAAGAAAAGAGAGTGATCCAACCCTATAGTCCTAATATAATAATAATAACTTTATTCTTCTATACCGCCACAGTCGAATGACTTCTAGGTGGTTCACACTGAAGAAGACTGGACAATCAGCGATTTACAGAATGCAAGAAGTGCGAGTACAACTTATTACATAAGAAATAGATAAAAGGAAAATATGAATCTTAAGTATGTGGTATAGATCTCATGTATGCAACCCAAGGAATAAAGCTGGACAATCTGCAAATTTTAGAATAGAGCTGGACAATGAGGCGAACTTCAGAAAGAAAAGCAAACAAACAAAAGCAAACAAACACAAACAAGCAAACACAAACAAACACAACAAAAGCAAACAAACAAAAACAATCACAAAAAGACACAAAATTTGGCCAGAGGTAACCAACATGTGCACTGCAGAACCTAAATCAGCAATAACACCTGAACTTTTAACCTCAGCCCACAACATCTGCAACCCCTTTCATTCCTTGCCCCAGACACTACTCAACCGTAATCTCCTCTTACCTCAGTTTAGCGCAGCCTGCAAGACCTGGGTCCTCCCCGCCTCATCTGACATCATCCCCGACCTCCTCTCATTTTTTTTTTTTCCAGGCACTGGTGGCTGCCCCTCGACTCGGTCCGAGTGAAGGAGGAGGAACCTAATGGTGCAGATGCAGAAGACACCAAGTCACACACTTCCGAGCACTCCTCTTCACCCCCACCTACCATGCCTCCCCCCCCCCCCAGCAGTTTCCCTGAAAACGGTCAAAGGCGGCCTGCCAAGTCTTTTTTGGACAGGATGGTAGAAATTCCAAGCAAATAAACAACAATCCTGGTTGGGCAATTATATCAACGGAGCCACGCAATCTTACAGCGCATTTCGAAAAGGGGTTAAGACTGCACTATTCGAAAAATTCATTTCTTAACTGAAGTCTCATTATAACAGGGGTGCCAAAGTCCGTCCTTGAGGGCCGCAATCCAGTCGGGTTTTCAGGATTTCCCCAATGAATGCATGAGATCTATGTGCATGCACTGCTTTCAATACATCTTCATTGGGGAAATCCTGAAAACCCAACTGGATTGCGGCCCTCAAGGAGGGACTTTGAGATCCCTGCAAGTAAGGTCCAGTCCAGGGGTCCCCAAAGTCCCTCCTTGAGGGCCAAATCCAGTCGGGTTTTCAGGATTTCCCCAATGAATATGCATGAGATTTATTAGCATACAATGAAAGCAGTGCGTGCAAATAGATCTCATTTTGGGCCGCCGCGGGAGCGGACTGCTGGACAGGATGGACCTATGGTCTGACCCGGCGGAGGCACTGCTTATGTTCTTATGTTCATGCATATTCAGTGGGAAATCTTGAAAACCCGACTGGATTGTGGACCTCAAGAAGGGACTTTGAGATCCTTGCATTATAACAATACCTTTAATCTGCATGTACTTTAGATCAGTGGTTCTCAACCCTGTCCTGGAGGACCACCAGGCCAATCGGGTTTTCAGGATGGCCCTAATGAATATGCATGGAGCAGATTTGCATGCCTGTCACTTCCATTCTATGCAAATCTCTCTCGTGCATATTCATTAGGGCCATCCTGAAAACCCGATTGGCCTGGCGGTCCTCCAGGACAGGGTTGGGAACCAGTGGCCTAGAAGTCATTTGATTGTTGTTGGTAGTGGTTCCCAACCCTGTCCTGGAGGAACACCAGGCCAATTGGGTTTTCAGGCTAGCCCTAATGAATATGCATGAAGCAAATTTGCATGCCTATCACTTCCATCATATGCAAATCTCTCTCATGCATATTCATTAGGGCTAGCCTGAAAACCCGATTGGCCTGATGGTCCTCCAGGACAGGGTTGGGAATCACTGAGAATAAAGTTGTTATTATTATCATCGTGTCCGAGAGAGAAACCGGAAGTAGCTCAACGGCCGGCACGCGACCCCCCCCCCCCAATCCCCGTTCAGTATCTGTCCCCCCCCAGCTCCGGTCCGGGACTTATCTCTCTCTCACTGCGCATCGTACCTTTCCGGTCGCCCGGGACCGGCCTCCTCCTCCTCCTGCCCAGCCTTTCCGTCAGGCAGCGTCCAGTTCGGCCGGAAACAGGAAGTGGCGTCGGCGGGCGTCAGACGCGGCCGACGGAAGTGACGTACCACCAGAAGGCGAGAGACGGCGTCCTGGCGGGACGCAAAGCCCCGATAGTGTGTAAAGCAGGATCCAATGAGTTCAAAAGAGATCACATTCGTTCTTTTTGCATTGTATAGGCAAATAAAAGATATATTGGAGCGCATGACGGCGTTTCAATAACTAAGCATGCATTTCAAAGAGCAAATAAGTTTCACAACATGTTCAAGTAATGTAATTTATTTCTTATATACCGCTACATCCGTTAGGTTCTAAGCGGTTTACAAAAAATATACATTAAGATTAAAAATAAGAAAGGTACTTGAAAAATTCCCTTACTGTCCCGAAGGCTCACAATCTAACTAAAGTACCTGGAGGGTAATAGAGAAGTGAAAAGTAGAGATAGAGGAAAAGTATAAGCATGCATTGGTTATATGGCCTCAAATAAACCTGCAAAGAGCAACTTAGGAGCCCTATTACTAAAGCTTATTGTGTGCTAGTAGACATCAGTGGTTGCTAGATGCCACGTGGTCCATAGGTATAAAATAGGATGTGTAGTATATAATGTGCACTATTTCTATTAATATAAGAATTGCCGCTGCTGGGTCAGATCAGTGGTCCATCGTGCCCAGCAGTCCGCTCCCGCGGCGGCCCTTAGGTCAAAGACCAATTGAGTCTAGCCTTACCTGCGTACGTTCTGGTTCAGCAGGAACTTGTCTAACTTTGTCTTGAATCCCTGGAGGGTGTTTTCCCCTATAACAGCCTCCGGAAGAGCGTTCCGGCTCTCCACCACTCTCTGGGTGAAGAAGAACTTCCTTACGTTCGTACGGAATCTGTTCCCTTTCGACTTTAGAGAGTGCCCTCTCGTTCTCCCTACCTTGGAAAGGGTGAACAGTCTGTCTAGTTGTGTGTTTCACAAGTAGTCTGCTTTTCGGCTAAGTTGAAGCAGAATCTACTTGTCGGTACTTGCTTGCTTTTATCTTTTTCATTCCTACATGAAAATATCAGTAGAATTATCCCTCCAAAGGAAATCATGTGCTAATTTACAAGGGCGTGTTAATTAGGCATCAAGTGATTGTCATGAGTCGGGATGCATCATGTACCGTAACCAGTATGCAGTGTCTTGTGGAAAGATCTTGGTTCAAGCCCCACATTAGGCTTTTCTGGATTGGTTGGGGTTTTAAATGCTAAACAGGAACTGTTCAAAGCCCTGAAATGGACGAAGTCATCTTCATAATTGCCATTACTGAGAATTATTTAGAACTGAAGAGACTGCCTGCAAACATGGCCCCTGAAGAAGGCGTCTTCTAAATGCCGCAACTGCGATCCTTGTTGGGACCTTTTGTTTTGAATAAAGACTTCATTATTGTTTGAAAAGACATCCCCCTTGCCTATTCTTGTTGCTCTGAGAATTGTTATTGCTAATGACCAGTGTTGGGGGTATGAATGAAAATTCTTCGCACCAGATCCTAGCCCTGGTTTCAGTTGAGCTTGAAGTGCAAAGGAGCAGAAGAAAATTTCCAGGTAAAAAACATAGTGCGAGTGTCCTCTCTTCCAAAATAGGTGACAATAGTGAAGTTAAGCAGTCAAGAAGGTCTGAAACTACAAAGGCCTAAAGAGCAAAATTACAGAGCATATACATAAGCATAGATTTAATAAGACAAGCCAACATGGACTTAGCCAAGGGAGTCTTGCCTTACTAATCTAACACATTTCTTTGAAGGGGTGAATAAAGTTGATCCTATTGATATTGCGTACCTGGATTTTTAAAAGGCATACCTGGATTTTTAAAAGGCATTTGACAAAGTACCTAATGAAAAGACTTTGGAGCAAATTAGAAGTCATGAGATATGAGATAATGTCCTATTATGGATTAAGAACTGGTTAAAAGACAGAAAGTAGGGTTAAATAGTCAATATTCTCAATGGAGAAGTTAAATAGTGGGGTTCCTCATAGTAACATAGTAAATGACAGAATGATCCATCCAGTCTGCCCTATAATTTCACGCAATACAGTTTCACAATTAAAGTGCCTTTTTTTCTTTGTTATTTCTGGATCATAGACCATAGAAATCCACCCGCTACTGTCCTTAGGTTCCAACTACTGGAGTTGCCATTGGAAGTTCACTTTAGCCTATCCAAACCATCTCATTGTTTGCAGGATTCAGATCTCGAAAGTCTGCCCAGTACCATCCTCATGTTCCAAATTGCGGGAGCACCCATCGTAGCCCTCCCAAGCCCATCCTATACCAAATTGTGCATGTCAGCCCAGTACCAGCCTTAGTTCTTCAATTTATACCATTCATATTCTAATCAGAGATTATCTGTGTTCATCCCATATTTTGGGGATTACATCATTGTTTTCCTGTCAACTACCTCTGTTGGAAAGCATTCCTCAGGGGTCTATGTTGGGGCCGTTGCTGGGTTTTGTTTTGTTTTTACATTTCAGTAATCTAGAGATGGGAATAACTAGTGAGATAATTAAATTTGCTGATGACACAAAGTTGTTAAATTGCAAGAGGACCTTGTGAAACTAGGCATCAAAATGGCAGATGGCATTTAATGTGAGCAAGAGCAATGTGATGTATGTGGGAAAGAGGAGTCTGAACTATAGCTAAGTGATACAAGGTTCCATATTAGGAGTTACTTCCCAAGAAAAGGATCTAGGTGTTATCACTGATGATAGCGGCACTAGAACAAGTTCAAAGAAGAGCAACCAAGATGATAAAGGGGACGAAATACCTCTCGTATGAGGAAAGACTAAAAAGGTTAGGGTTCTTCAGCTTGGAAAAGAGACGGCTGAGGGGAGATATAATTGAAGTCTACAAAATACCAAGTGGAGTAGAACGGGTACAAGTAGATCGATTTTTCACTCTATCAAAAATTACAAAGACTATGAGACACACGAAAAAGTTACAGGGAAATGCTCTTAAAACCAATAGAAGGAAATTTTTTTCACTCAGAAAATAATTAAGCTCTGGAACGTGTTGCCAGAGGATGTGGTTAGAGCGGATAATGTAGCTGGTTTTAAGAAAGGTTTGGACAAGTTTCTGGAGGAAAAGTCCATAGTCTGTTATTGAGAAAGACGTGGGGGAAGCCACTATTTACCTTGCTACTCCTTGGGTTTGTCCAGGTACTAATGACCTGGATTGGCCACCGTGAGAATGGGCTACTGGGCTTGATGGACCATTGGTCTGACCTAGTAAAGCTATTCTTATGTTTTTAATGTATTACAAAGGTTTTTTGTTATAATAGCAAATGCATTAAATCACAGCTTTGCCTCCAGGTCTTCTTCCTAGTTTGCCCTTCATGCATTATATCCTTGCACAACCTTGAGCAATTTTTAGTAGTTTTCTTCTTTCAAACCATACTGAAGATTGGAATTTTGGCTCTCAAAAACAGGAAACTGACAAACCTTTAAACCCACCCCTCTGTCCCTGCACCTCTTTTGCTAAGACCCTGGCAGCTTTTTAGGGGCATCTTTTTCCTTTTTCCTTGCTGGCACCCATATTCTCTTCATAAAGAACCATGCAAAATAGGCATTTGCTGCAAAGAGAAACAAGATCAGACCTGTTTTGCATTTCTTTACATTTGTACAGGATGAAGTGTCACATTTCCTCTTTTTTTTTCAGTTTCAGGTACATGGTATTTTTTTTTTTCAGCTAAACTTATGCTCTGATGCTGCTCATTTGCTGGAGGAAGCTACTGTAGTTTGTAAACTCACATTTTCATAATTGTTTTTAAACTGCTAGGAGATTTTTCAATAGGAGGCGATGGAAGCAATTTTCAGAAAAGTTCTCTAAGTGGAGCTGAAGAAAGTGAAGGCATTATTTTGGTTTTTCCGTGATTTTGCTTTGCAAACAGATTGGAATGGATCCAGCGTGGTGATCGACTCATCTGGGCAATCCTATCTTGCCAGTGCTTTATCAAGGGCCTTTCAGCATTTCGCTCCAGTACAACACCCTTTCAAAACCTAATTTAACAAAGGTTATCTGAATGGTAGCATATCAAATTCAGAGATGTCTAGGGAATGCCTGAACAGAGCAAGTGGTTTCAGAGTCTGCAAATGCATCTGGGGGTTGGCCGGTACCCTGATGTTGATGGTTTCTGTGGTCACCTCCGACTGGTATGAGAAGCAGGGACTGTGGGATGATGCCACCATGCCTGAGAACACCCAAGAGGGATTCAACCAGACGACTGCCATAGACTCTAGCCGAGGTAAGTTTTTAAAAGTTGTTGGGCGAAACGTCAGGCTAGGTAGCCTTATTAATAACTGCTCCATTTTCACAAGCAACTTCCCATTCAGAGCTGCGCTAAACCCGTCTCAGCTTCAGGAGTTACTGCAAATAATTGACGGCACCTCAAAAATAATTTGCATATTAATAAACTGTGTTGAGACCTGTATGGGAGGAGAGCGCGTTGCTGTTTGTGATTCAGTTTCTTCCGAAATTCAACTGGAACATTACATTTTAACTTAGCGGTACTTGTACTAAGGCGTACTAGCCGTTTTAGCGCGTGCTGATACGGCTAGCGTGCCTTAGTAAAAGGACCCCTTAATGAATAAAATAATGAACATACTCCCTAAAACCTCAATACCTCCCCATACCCCCACCCCCACCCACACATCTCCACAATGTTGCAGCTGAAAGGGTCTTCCACTTAGCCAGTTCCTGACCCAGCCCGTCACTTTGGGACCCATCCCAAGGGTACTCAGTTTATGTATTAGACGTCTGTGTAGAACACTGTCAAAGGCTTTGCTAAAATCTAAATACACCACATCTAGCACACTCCCTCTATCCAATTTTCTGGTCACCCAAAGAAATTGATCAGATTTGTCGTGATTCATGGGAATTCACGGGAGCCAGTTAAGAAGCTGCTCGCTGTTTCTCAGCAGCAGAAGAAACCGGATCCCACGGCTGCCGCCACCGTCCGGGTTAGCAGCGGGACAGGTGCGCGGAAAGCTCACTCCTGCCCGCTGCACCTCTAGACCACCAGGGATCGCCAGAGCAGGTAGGAGGACAAGGCAGGGAGGGAGAACAGGGTGCAGAGCCTGGGAGGGAAGAGGGCTGAGTGCAGAGCCTGACAGGGGGAGAGGGGCTAGGTTTAGTGCCTGACAGAGGGAAGGGGGCTGGGTGCAGAGCCTGACGGGAGGGAGGGAAGGGGGTTGGGTGCAGAGCCTGACAGGGAGAGGCTGGGTGTAGGGGGTAGGGAGTTGAGAAGGCAGGGAGGACAGATGCTCAGGGGGTTGGGAAGGCAAATATTGCACATACTGGAAGAGGGTTGGGAAGGACAAATGCACGGGCTGGGGAGAGGTTAGGAAAGGAGGAAAAAAGAGATGCTGCACAGGTAGAGTAGTGGGAAGGGAGAGAAAGAAATGCTGCTGGTGGGGGAGGGAAAAGTAATGGAGAATTGTTAGATATAGGTGTGTGGCGCGAGAGGGAAAGAGAGATGATGTATATGGGGAAAGGAAGAAAGAGGGAGAATTGGACTTGATAGTGGGGGAGAGGAGGGAGGGAGAAATGTTACACTGGGAGGAAGGAGATAGGATCACTTCTCCTGTTAACTCCACCTAAGATCAATGATGAAAGAGAACCCCCACCCCAGTGTCTATGTCTCGTCAATCACTTATGTTATTTATTAAATGACCCCTTTTTAAAATTGTATCTTAATTTATTGTAAACCGACCAGATACTTGTTGATGGTCAGTATATCAAATATAGAATAAATCTGGAAACTTAGTGAGTTATTTACTATAGCTATAAAGAACGTCATTAAATTCTAACCTTTCCTCCTTGCCATAAAAGCCATAGAAGCTGAGCGCGTCTTCTGCACAGCTGCATCTATAATGGCCATCAGCAGTTTCTCTATTTGCCTCCTCGTCCTGTTTTGCTGGCCCTCTTCAAAGAACGTGTATTCAAAGCTGAATCCTGGACAGCTGCTCAGCCCTGGGTCCCTGCTGCTGATTGTGCTTATTCCAACAGGTAGGCAAGGAGAGGCATGCGGTAAGACAAAAGCACCGACTCAAGACTTAACTGCAAGTGTAAAACTTATGAATATGCAGTTTTATTTGCAGTTATGATAGAGGGTGCCATGCAGATTCATGGTGAACAATAGTAGGTACTCTTAGGCTTGGAAGACATGGAAAATAATTTCCGAGACTAGACGTTGTAAGGATATTAACATATGCCATCAGTGGCACAGACGTTTAATGGCTAAGTTGAAATTTTTTTAATAAAAAAGATTTATTGTTTGCTATATAATATTATCAGATACAAAGTATCTAATAGCGCTGTTAAATTCGAGGGAGTTTTTTTCTGATTAATGATAGCTCAAATATTGGAATTTGGGCAAGAATATTCTAAAGCCCTACTTCTTTGAGCCCTTGAAGTTTTTTCTCCCTTGACTGCAATGATAAAAAGTACAAGTTAATGGTAAACAGTATAATTCATCCATAACCTATATTTTTGTGGTATTTGGTCAATTTGTTTACATTTCATTTGGGTTGGAGTTTGTTAAAGAAAATATCTATAGTTCTTAAATGGCGCCTGCATCCTTTTTGGGATTCACAGGTCATGAGAGGCACTCATGCGTCAGAAGATGTTCAGAACCCTTAAATGCAGCCAAGATCTATTACATAAATCTCTAAAGCATTATGAAACATTCTTTGATCAGTCTTAAAAAATGCGCAAATGAAGTGTAGGTATGAATACGTGGCATTTTGCCCAAATCATACATTGCGTTAATAGCATTGGCCAGTGGTTTTCTAATAACATTAAGCAAGCATAGCCTGAGTCTGGTGAAGTAACAGCTCTTTCTGCATTGTCCTGGCAACTGTTGGGCAAACTGGATGGACCATTCCTGTCTTTTATCTGCTATCATGTTTAGTTGAAGATTTTGTTCTGCTAATGCAAACAGATAACACTTGTTTCCTGATGCTGTTGGCATTTGCCAGGTCTGTTCTTTCTTGTGGGCTGGTCAGTATTCACTTGGCATCACTGGACCCAGATTCGGCAAGACATGTCCAAACTTGGGTATTCATACTGGATGGGGGCTTCAGCTTGGATTATCCTCCTGTTCCTCTTACCAGTCACAGATCTGGTGGATGACTGCACTACCATACAAGAAACTATGGTATAAGGACAACTGGGGGAAATGTCAGAAAGCGTCGACTCATCATTTGAAGCCTTCTAACCTGGGGTAAGGGGCATCTCTTAAAAGGAAATACCTGCAAAAAAATATTCAACAGTTCATAGTATTTCAGATATAAGGAAGACAACATTATGTTGCCAGAGGATAGTAGCTGGTTTTAAGAAAAGTTCCTGGAGGAAAAGCCAATAGTCTGTTATTGAGAAAGACATGGGGGAAGCCACTGCTTGCCCTGGATCGGTATCATGGAATATTGCTACACCTTAGGTTTTGGCCACCATGGGAATGAGCTACTGGGCTTGATGGACCATTGTTCTGACCCAGTGAGACTAGTCTTATATGTGAGAACAGATTATCCCTCTAAGTCTAAGGGATATCTGTTGGTGCCATCAAACAGAAAAGAAAAACAAGCCACACAAAGTGATGGAGTGAATGATGCATGTAATATTTTTACAGTAAGATTGTTTTACTCCATCTACTTTTTAAAGGAAAACTTGGGTCCACTTCAGATTGCCTGACTTTTTCTTTTAAAAAGTAGATGGAGTAAAACAATCTTCGATTTTACTGATACTCCTCCCCCAATGATTGTAGACTAATTAACAGTTGTTTAATTTCCTTGTTATATTATTTCTTATATGTAATTGGATATATGTTGGAAACTGTTTAATTCCATTATGATTGTTATCATAAAAAATTGAAATTCAATAAAGATTAAATTACAAATATATATATATATATATATTTACAGTAAGAATGGTGAAAATATCTGGTGCAGGTTAATGTTCAACACAAGGTTTGGATGAAAAACAGATCACTGTAAACTTCATCTTAAGACAGATCCCCAAAGATGAAAGACTCACCCCCTCCCCACTTTTATCAGGCTGCCAAGCAGCACAAGTTAAATGCCAAACTGACCATTTAAATCCCATGGGCTGCTCGGCATTTAGCTCATGCTGTTTGGCTTGGTAAAAGGGGGAAGGGTCAGTTAACAAAACGGTCAAAATACTGAAACCCAATCCCCATGTGTGTGTGAAGTCAACAATACACCAATAATGATTTTTTTGAAGAATTCAACTGCTCTGTCTGGAGTTTTCTTAAACCCCCCCCCCAGGGCCGAATGTGATGGATTCATCCCTACTTACTTTCTTGTCTAGACTCAGTTATCCAGATGTACAATTATTTCTAGTTTATTTTACAAAGACACACAGTTGTCTACATATCATATTCAACTTTTATCCCAGGACAAGCAGGCAGCATATTCTTTACGCATGGGTGACGTCACCGACGGAGCCCTCGGTACGGACCTTTTTAACTAGAAAGTTCTAGTTGGCCGCACCGCGCGTGCGCGAGTGCCTTCCCGCCCGACGGAGTGCGTGGTCCCCAGTTTCTTCGTTTCCGCGGAGCGAAGAAGGCGCGTGTGTTTTTTCAACGGCCGTTGAACTCACTTACATATCATATTCAACTTATTCAGTTTATCCATCATCCATTTATTTAATATAATGTTTTTGTATTAAGTATCTTGTCCCCATCTATAATATGTCAACTGCACTTGCCCTCTTTGCTGCATAGTAAGAAAAGCTTAGCATCATATCTACTGTTTGTTATTTGAATGTTCTGATATGTACCTAGTAGATGTTTCATTGGTATTATGTTGACATTGAGTATCATCTTACTTTATATGAATGTTTTTTCCATATCTATTCATTATGGCATCATTTTGACATTTAAATTATTCTATTATATGATCGTTTTGATGAAGCTGTGGTAGACTTGGCAGGCTAGCCTTGCTTGTCCAGATAGGTCACCACATATAGAGCTAAGACACAAGTGCATATAAAGAGAATTTTTATTTGTTTCATTTGCCTCAACAAAATGGAACACATTTGGCTTGCCTTTGCCAAACTGCTGCAGGCATCAGTCTGTTTTCACAACTCCTTCCTATCTCTAGGGAAAACTTGAGAGTTCCTCCTTCTCCCTCGGGGACCTCTCTAAAATAAACCCAGACTGGGTAGAAATACTGCTCTCATGCGAGTCCCGCCCCTGTGACTCGACCGTGAGTGATGGCAATAATAGTATTAGGCAGGATATAAGGGGGGAGCCCACAACCCAATATGTACGAGACACTCCTTGCTAGGGAAACCTGAAAAGACACCAGTATATATAAAAATAAAAGATAAAGTTGAAGGATATAGAAATGTTTCAGAGTTGCAGTAAAAAGAATATTGCTAGGTTAGATGTTTGACCCAGTTACATCCTGTTCCATTAACATAGAAGAACTGCTTATGTCCTAGAACAGGTTTCTGCTCTGCCGTCCCTTGTAATTCATACGATTATTGTTTGTTTTATCGTAGTTACATTGCTCTCTGGCCTCGAATATTCTGGAAAGTGGACTTTTATAGTGTTCAATTAACCTAAATCAATATCCTCAGATCCTAATTGAATTTACTATACAAATTATTAAAGTATCTTCATTCTATTCATTTTACACCTTTCCTTATGCGATCCTATCCTTGTATTCTTACTTTAAAATGTTCCTTTTTTTATATATATATAAAATTATAGTCCCTCCCATTATCCATTTGTAATAGAACAAAAATGATCTGTATGTGATGTCTTATTTTATCTTATTTTGTCCACCCTGTTTTCTTTTTATGTAACGGAAACATGTTATACGCATTGAAATATGACATTGCGTAAAAAATCAAATTCTATTAAACTTGAAACTTAACATCCAACTGGATTGTATAACATTTGATATAATCGCTAAAATGCTGGCTGTATAAGGATACCTTTGAGACAAGAGGACATCCATGGAGAATCAGGGGCGGTAAATTGCACGGCGACACCAGGAAACACTTTTTCACCGAAAGAGTGGTTGATCGCTGGAATAAACTTCCACTTCAGGTGATTGAAGCAAGCAGCGTGCCTGATTTTAAGAAGAAATGGGATCGTCACGTGGGATCTCCACACAGAGTTAAATAGGGGAGGGTCATTAGGGTGGGCAGACTAGATGGGCCGCGGCCCTTATCTGCCATCTTTTTCTATGTCTATGTTTCTATCATTGCAAGGTAGTCCCATGACCCTGCACTTCGCAGACATTTCTGGTTCCTTCGTTCCAGGCCTCGAGAAATTAAAGTAATTTTAGTTTCTTTTTACAAATTCTTACCCTCCCATTGTTCTTACCTTTATGTCTTCTTTCTATGCTTACTGTACTTCCCCCATTTATAAGTCCGTTTGTTATATTTTTTAATAGAGACCATGGTTTTAATTGTAAACCGCTTTGAATGTATGATATTGCGATACCTCAAAATTTTCATAAAACTTGGATGCGATGGGTGTCGAGACGATTGCCTTTACAGCAGATTTGTGTCTGGTCATTTTTAAAAATTATGAGGCACTGTTTATAGGTGAATTGTTTCCATAGGTTTGCCTGTGGTTGAGTGTTGGTAAACGGTTTGAAGTAATTGAGTTTAAAATATCTAAAGTGTCACCGACAGTGTAGAAATCTAGTTTTCAGGTGCAAATGAAGGCATTATTTGTCAATACGAGTACTAGCGTTGGCCGCCAACAGGGTTGATTTACTCCCAACGAAGCTCTATGACGAGAGAAACAGGGATGCTTCATCGAGAGATTCAAGCTCTAATATCACCTTTGAGCACTGTTATCACGCTACGATACGAAGCTAAGTAAAACATCTATCAGTCCTGTTCACCTGTTGCGAACATTGTATAAATATATAAATTATTTAAGTATGGATATGCCTAAAATAAGGGCTGACCTGATAAGACATGTTCTAAAATCAGGCAGCTGCAAGCCCTTGAAGTCTCTTTTTCCCCCTAGGCTTAAAAAATTTAAAGTTGAAATCTACTGGTAAGTTAAATTTTTTTTTTTTTTAAGTAAATGGGAAAATGTCTTTCTCCACACATAACCATAATTATTTGGTGGGGGGTGTACGAAATACTCAGCATTTTTGGTTTTTGGTTCCAACTCTTTGGAACACTTTAGCATGTGACTTACTCCTCTTGCGTATTAAGATTCTCAATAGATCATATTGGCTGATTGGAATTTATTTATCTTATATATATTTTTTTATTTTGTATCTGTATCATTTTTATTTCTATTTTGGCTGATTGGAATTTATTTATCTTATATATATTTTTTATTTTGTATCTGTATCATTTTTATTTCTATTTCTATCTTTACTTTTTAATTCCTAATTTAATATACTTACTGAATTCTTGTTAGAATATTTATATTCTTGTCTCTATCTCTATCTTTTACATTATATTTGTTTACTATTCATTAATTATTCCTCAGGTACTTTAGCTAGATTGTGAGCCTTCGGGACAGTTAGGGAATTTCCAAGTACCTATCTTTTAATAATTTTTATTTTATTCTATCTTCAATGTATTCTGTATTGTAAACTGCTTAGAAACCTCACAGTTATTAGCAGTATATAAGAATTAAATTAAATTAAAATACACACCAGCTACAAAAAGTTTTAAGCCTAGGCTAAAGTCTTAAGGGATAATATTCAAACACATACACACACAAAAGCCAGGCCTTTTGAAAGCACTTTTTGGGTGCCTGATGTCTTACTAATATTTTTGAAAGAACCGATTTATTTTAATAATTTGAAAAATTTAGAAGAGGAGATTTTTATGCCTAGGGGGGTTTCTTCCTTGCAATAATCTGTTAGCATATAATATGATGCAACAGATCGGAGTCTGAGGCTTTTCCTCCTCTTGAGTATTTTTCCAGAAACTCTTTCAAGGTTTTTTTTTTTTGTAATTGAGGGGTTTTATGGTTTGTTTGTAATATTTAAAACCACCACAGTTAGCATTGCCTTCAAACACTGGCCACGGTGTTTAAATTTATATCCAAATATTGTGTGCTGGGCCCCACCAAGATACAGCCCTCAGTAGCCACATATAAGGCGGTCAAGGGCTGTTATCAGAATTGACTTCAAATGCTGACTTTGGTCTTTAAATTTATACTGTGTATTGATCAACATGTCATCCTGAGATACCAACATTGACTATCCAGGTACAAAGCAGTCATTAGATGTTATCATGGTAACACCAGCAGCTGGTAATTTACCTGAGCAGGTTCGGACAGCTATGAGGATGCTTTTAAAAAAACTCTAGAAGACCGCCACTTGCGATGACGCCATAAGCACGCGAGTTACAACTCATAAAAAACATCTGAAGCTATCTTTTATTCCATGGAGCTGGAACACTGGTGAAAAAGCCACTGTCTGTCTTCAAACAGTGAAGAGTTTTTTTTCTCTTTTCTTGACAACTGGAAGGTCGCTGCCAGAGCTTCTTGGTACATCCTCAAAACCTATAAACAGCACCTACCCCCTTGTGATTAGAGCAACAGGCTGAAAAACCATGAGAATCGGGTTGGATTCCCACTGCAGTTTCTTGCGACTCTGGCCGTCGCTTAATCCTCCCCCCTGCTGCAGTAGTTGTAGATAAGATGTAAAACTACACAAAGTTGGTGTATAAAATCCCACCGCCCCTGTCCCTTAAATATGTGCCTCGTTTCCAACTACATTCTGGAGGTAAATTCTTACCGCTCCCTCTTCCCCAACCGTGCAAGGGACCACTTCCACCCTCTCCTGCTTCATCAATTGCCAGACTCGTTCATTAAAATAACTTACGACAGAAGGCAGGAAGTCAGTAGGAGGCAACAAAGCAAAGCCCCAAGTGTGTGGGTCTGTACCATGTCTTCTCATCGTGTTTATTACAAAGATATTTTGATATTCTACAGGAAAGTATAACCCTTGCTTTTACTGTGAACGCCTGCACGGAGCAAGCTGAAATAGGCCTGACCAGTCACGTGCCTGTCATTTCCAGAGGAAGTGCAAGGCCGCGAGAAGAGTACAGCACAGCGCCCAGGGTGGAGAACATCCTACAAGGCCTCAGCCTGAGCTTATGACATTCTGCATGCAACAGTCCTTGAAAAAGAAAGGCCTTTTGCAGAAGACCATCTACACCAGGATGCGATATCCAGGCCAGTGTTGCCTCTACGCTGTGTACCTGTGCACAGTGGTCGGCGCGGCCTAGCAACTGCGCACACAAAGGTTTTGTTGGCTTTCTTTATTACAAACATAGGCTCGACTGCACCTATCGAGTCAAGGCTGAAGACTTGCACAGAAAAAAAAAAAATGTTTTTCATATACAAACGGGACAGCAAAAAAAATGAGGGAAATTTTATCCAGGCACTTTACGGCTTGCCCAGGAGCTTTGTAAAGGCTTGGAACACCTCCGGGTTCTCCTGGGAGAACTGTTCGGCCGTGTTTTTCTGCAGCCATTCCGAGGAGCGCATCTGTTGCTGCAGGAGCCCAATCAGATCGCCCAGGTTAGGGTTGGAAGGTTCCTGGTGACTGGAGATATAGATGACCTCGTCGGGGCTGTCTGCCTTGCTGTCCTGCGCTGCCTGCTCTTCTTCCTCTGCCTGCATTTCCTCTTCCCGCTCTTCTAGCACTTTACGGATCCTTTGCATCCCTGGAAAGGAAAAAACAGTGGGAGTGCTACTACTATTAATTATTTCCAGAGCGCTACCAGACGTGCACAGCGCTACGCAGAGCTGCGGAGACAGTCCCTACTCGAAGGAGTTCACACTCTAATTAAAATCAGGACAGACACATAGCATGCCATGGTAAGGGTTGCAGTTAGCGGGGGATGGTTAAACTGTTGACTAGGGTGATAAGCAGAGGGAGGGGGGTTATGCGTCTAAGGCAATCTCAAAAAGATACATTTAGCAGTAAGACAGGCCAGGTAGAGTTAAAACGCCTGAAAAGCTGGACCCAAAAGCATTATAAGAACAAAATTCAAAGCACCCCTTTTACTAACTTAACATAAGCCCACTGCCCCCACAGAGGCACACCTGGGGATGAACTACTGGACCTGAATGTACACCGCTTTGATGGCTTGCAGGTGGAATATATGACATTAAAATCAATAAATACAATTGGCATGGAGTTTGGGTGGATAATTCCAAAGATATGCATGGAAATTGACTGAAAGCTTTTGTGCACCGAAAGCAGCTCGATCTGTATAACATACATTGGGAAAGCTGTCTAGAAAATGTTTAAAAAATAATCCATGTAACTAGCCACCGTAAGGTCCTCCAGCCCGATACCATCACAGTATGATCAAAGCAGTTGTCATTCCACTGACCCTCCCAGCCTGCCTTATAGACCCAGTTATGAGCACCTGTGTTTTCACTAGGACAGGGCTTCCCAAACCTGATCTGGGAAACCCACAGTCAGATGTAGGCTTTCACGATATCTATAATAAATATGAATACATTGGAAACCCAGTGTATGCACGTTTAATACTTGTAAGGGATATCATGAAAACCTGTCTGGCTGCGTGGTTTGCAGGACAGCTTTGGGAAACCGTGACCTTGGCCATCTAGTTTTTACAGAACATGCAGCTGCCAGATAGACCAGGCCACTGTTCCATTCCAAAATCGCTACGTGTCAGCCAATCCAAGACACTGTTGAAACTTCTAACCTTTCAAATGCTCTTGTCGTTCTTTAAAGAACAAGCCAACTAAAGTGTTATGAACCTCACACACACACAGCTCTCTCCAATTTTAATACATAAACGAAACCTTAAATATATAGACCGGGTCATCTTCATAAAAATGGAGCTCGACTCGGTTAATCTTTGTCGGGTGAACCAATGATGATAAGATGAAAGATCAAACAGAAAAAATTAAGATGAACCAAAAGAGAAAAATAACTACAGAAATTAGACAGAACGATTTGCTAAATGTTTAGAAAATAAGAATGTTTTCAGTGTTTTACAAAATAGTTGAAAGGAGTTTAAGTCTCTAATCGTAGATGGAATTGCATGCCAAGTCTCCGTTAATTTAAACATGTAAGAAGAGCTCACCAGTTTTCCTTTAGATCTAATTCCCTTAAAAGAAACGAAAGAAAGGTTTAATCTTTGCGTATCTTGTGAAAAACTAGATCCTCTGAGCTTATCTCCTGCCTTCTTAAAACTTGGTTATTGTTTTGGCCACTTCCATCAACCCCCAGGACAGCATTTCATACTGCAGCCATCCTTGTCGGGGGGGAAAAAATGCATTTGATGTTTCCAGTGGCGTAGCGAAGGCGAGAGGCATCCCTCCCCCGCCGCACACACGCCCCCCTACCCCGCACCTCAAGTTGTTCACCATGCAAGCAACTTGAACGCGCTCCACGCGACCATGTCGGCTCTCCCTCCGACATCACTTCCTATGCGCGGCGCCCGGAAGCGACGTCAGTGACAGCCGACGCGGTTGCGAGGAGTATGTGGAAGTTGCTGCTGGCAAAGGTGGACAACTGGAGGTACGGGGAAAAGGGAGGCGTGCGAGGGGAGGAGTGGGAAGAGGTGGGGGCGAAGAGACAGAGGGATGTCAGCACCCATACCATGATGGTGCCTGGGGCAGACCTCCCCTCCCCGCCCCTTCCTGGATGTTTCTCTTTAGTCTACCTCTTCAGAGCCTTTGTTCTAGATCAGTGGTCTCAAACATGTGGCCCGCCAGGTCCTATTTTGAGGCCCTCGGTATGTTTATCATAAATCACAAAAGTAAAATAAAACAGTTTCTTGATCATGTGTCTCTTTAGCTATAAATTGCAATATTATTAGTAAGACTTAGCCAAAAAGAAAGATTTATAAACTATAACGAGATTTAGCTCATGCAAAATCGTCATTTCTTTAATAAGACATTAACTATTTTTTCTGAGGCCCTCCAAGTACCTACAAATCCCAAATGTGGCCCTGCAAAGGGTTTGAGTTTGAGACCACTGGTCTAGTTTCAAGTTTCAAGTTTAATTTTATTTGATGTATCGCTTATTACAAACTAAGCGATTAACAAAATATAACAAACATTGTTAAATTATATATTATTGAACATTAGAGGGGTAAAATAACAGTATCTTATTACTATTTTAACTAAAAGGAATTGGACACACAAAACAATTTTAACATACTATGACACATATGGAATGAACATGAGGGCTTAAGGTTACAATAATATTTTCCCGAAAGGGAGAAAGAGTGGTCTGAAAGGGGAGGGAGGAAACATTAGGAGGGGATTGAAAGTTCTAAGATAGAAATTGGCAATGAAGTGAATTTAGAGGTCAAAAGAGATTTTTAAAAGAAATGATTTTAAATTAGTTTTAAATTGATTTAAATTTTTATTTTTTCTGATATATAAAGGAAGAGAGTTCCAAGTAAGAGGAGCCACTACAGAGAAAATATCGTGGCGTTTTGTCCCTACTATTTTTAAAGAGGGAACCATTAATAATTCTTGGGTTTCAGAACGTAAAGAACGATTTGAAGAATGGGGGATTAATAAACGATCTATAAATTGTGGTTCATTAGTATTTAATGTTTTGAAAATCAGTAGAGCTATTTTATAAGTTATTCGGTTATTTATGGGCAGCCAGTGTGATTTGATTAGCAGAGGTGTTACGTGGTCGTATTTTTTACCATTATGGATTATTTTAATTGCTATGTTCTGTACAATTTGTAAACGTTTTTTTTCTTTTTGAGTGATATTTTGTAGAAGAGAGTTGCAGTAATCAAGTTTTGTTATAACAAGAGAGTGCATTAGAATATTTAAAGATTGTGGTTCTAAATATTTTGTCATAGAACGGATTAAACGAAGACGATAAAAACAGCATTTAACAATGTTATTAACATGTTCTTGATAAGTAAACTTATCATCTATAATTACACCTAAAATTTTAAGTGAAGTCACTGATTCAATTATTATTACCATCTATCAAGAAAGGAGAAGATAATTGTATTCCCTGTTTTGAAGGAAAAAGGAGGACCTTTGTTTTTGGTATATTAAGAGCAAGTTTATTGTAGGTGAGCCATTCTTTAATTTTGACTAATTTTTGGTTGACTTGAACTATTTCAATTGGGTTTTCTAGATTACATGGATGTAATAATTGTATGTCGTCCGCATAAGCATATGCGGAGAAGCCTATAGATTGGCTAAGACTAAGTAAGGGTGAGAGAAAGATGTTAAAGAGTAAGGGGGAAATAATTGAACCCTGAGGAATTCCAAAGCTAGGTGAGTATGGTGTAGATTTAGTGTCATTGAATTGGACACTGGAGGACCGTTCCGATAAGAAAGAATTGAACCATTGTAAGGCTATGTCATTGATACCAATTGATTGAAGTCTGTCTAGTAAAAGGGAATGATCAATGGTGTCAAATGCAGCGGAGAGATCAAGAGAAAATAAGATGACGGATTTGTGGTGATCGAGATTGTGTATAATGTTGGTAGTGAGACCTATTAATGAGTATTCTGTGCTGTGATTTTTTCTAAAGCCAGTTTGGTTGGGGTGTAGAACATTTGTAGATTCGACAAATTCTGATATTTGATTAAAAATTACTTTTTCTGTGATTTTTGCTAGGAAAGGAATGTTTGCGATAGGGCGGTAATTCAGAGGATCTTCAATACTTATTTTATGGTCTTTTATTATGGGAATTATTGTAGCTGTTTTCCAAGATTTGGGTACAATACCGGAGTTGAGGCTTTTTTTTACAAAAGAGTGTATATATGATCCAAAACAGGAGAAATATTTCTTTAAAACGACAGGAGGAATGATCTCAGAGGGGGAATTTTTTAAGTTTATATTTTGTAACATTAACTTAATTTGTGATAGGGAAGGAATGTTAAAGTTAGAGCATTTTGCGCAAGGAAGTTTATAGTCATTAGAAGTTTGGTAAGTAGGGGACTTGTTATCAATGAACTGCCCAAATTCGATCTATATAGTTCCGGAGGTACACTCTAGAAGAGAACACCATCAACATCTCCTCTCACATCAGGCAGCATTATGGGGTAAAGATCTAGAACAATTGCTTATGTCTACTACTTATGGGGGAATTTAGGAAACGCCTAAAAACATATCTGTTCCTCTTCAATTGTAATCCGCTTAGAACTGCAAGGTACAGGCGGAATAGAAGTCTCTAATGTAATGTAATGTAATGTAAGTACTTAGGTAACTAACCTGCACTATCTCATTCCACAATAACTGATCCCTAGAGCTGTTAATCACTAACTTTTAACTTTGTTAAATCCACTCAATCTGTAACATCTATTACTATAAACCGCATAGAACTTCACGGTCCTGCGGTATATAAACTGTTATATTATTATTATAATCAAAAATTCTGAGGTCAGCTGCTTTGTCAGAGGGATCACTTTGGCTCTTGTTACAATATATGATTGAAAATGTTTTGTGATGTCATGCTACTACATTTCAATGGCCACTGCTGTGCAGATATGACATAATAAAGCAATGTAGTCTCAACAGCCAATCACACTGCAGCTTTAATCCACTGTTAAGTCGAGGTCGTGCTGTAATATGGTCCCTGAGGCCAAAAGATCAAAACCATAATATGTGTCCACTAAAGGAACTTCATCCTGCTGAGCTCCAATGAAAGCAACCTGAGTGAAGAAATGGTCCGATTGTTTTTAAAAAACGCTCTGTGGTGTTTAACAAGAAGCACAAATCCAGAACTCACCCAGCTGCAGTCGATGGGTTTGGTCAGCAAAAATGATTCGGAACCATCCGGGCTCGCAACACTCAAACGCTTTCCCACAGGACAGTAGCACCTTGTTATCCAGGAAACGTCGCCACAGCAACACCTCATCCTCAAACGTCTTATTCTTTAGATACTGTCAAAAGGACAGAAAGAGAGGCTACGGTCTTGCAGAACTCGGGCTCAAAAGCACATTCAAACAGAGAAGACACTGAGAAGGGAAATTCTGTATTCGGGCTCTTACATTCAACATGCCACGTTCACGCATAAGTGCAAGATGTCAGCGCCTTCACGAGAAAACGCACAGTAACGTGTATAAGTGGTAGCAACGTGACTAAGCATTCTTCTTCTTTAAGGGCAGCAGAAGTGCATAATGCATCGAGTTCAAGTTCAATTTAATATACCGCAAATATAAAACCAAAAGTTTAAAATCTAAGCGGTTTAGAGCGAATATAAATTGGGGGGGAAAGGAAAAACAATACATAAAACAAACTTTGGCCTCCTTTTACGGAACTGCGATAGCAGTTTCTAGCGCAGGGAGCCTCGCTGAATGGTCCGCGCTGCTCCCGAGGCTCATTGAGTTCCTATGAGCGTCGGGAGCAGCGCGGGCCATACAGCGCAGTTTTGTAAAAGAGGGGGTTTGTTACACTTAAAAGAAAAAAAACAATAAGGGCCCCTTTTACTAAGCTGTGTTAGCGTTTTTAGCACACGCTAAACCCGCGCTACGCAGCTAGAACTAACGCCAGCTCAATGCTGGCGTTAAGGTCTAGCACGCGGCAATTTATCATGCGCTATTCCGCGTGTTAAAGCCCTAACGCGGCTTAGTAAAAGGAGCCCTAAGTTTCCAAGTTTATTAAAAATTTGTTATCAAATAGTTCAAGGTAAGATTACAATAAAATTTGCATAGGGAAAAAAGGGGAAAAACATTATATTTTTCCTTGCTTAAAAGAACATCTTTTCCACAATTTCTTTTGTTTTTTGGCTTTCCCATATATATACTACCTGATGTACAAGGTGACAGGTCAAATGCGCGCAAGACAACCCACGCGCTGATGTCTTGCGCGCATTTGACTATGAACTGATGTACAATTGTTAGAATTTTATATTCTATGCGAAATTTAACAGGCAACCCCAGTGTAGCTGTTTCAACACTTACTCACTTGTGCAAACGACACAATACCGTGTTCCCCCGCGAATTCGCGGTTCGTGAATCGCAGATCCGGTCATTCGCGGTCTGCTCCGACCGCCTCGTCCTGTAGTAAAGTCGGGCTACTCCAACCAGGAGCTGCGCATCAGAGCAGCTCCTGATTGGGGGTAGCCCGACTTTACTACAGGAAGAGGCGGTCGGAGCAGACCGCGAGCAATTTCCTTCACCCGCCGGCGCTCCAGCTGCCCTCTCCCGTCTCCCCTGCTTAAAAAACGCATTTGCGGTTTTTCAAAATTTTCAGGGTCCTGGAACCCCTGCAAATTTCAGGGGAGGAGGAGTACTGTACATTCAGGTTACGTGCATCCTTGCCATATTTCAGCACCAGCAGTTATGCCAGGTCTATGGCTGGTATAACCATAGGTGTGTATATGTTAGTAAAAATAACAAACCCTAGTCTCATCACAGGCACTCACGCCCTGGAAACTAATATGAACTAATGATGAACCACATTTTTCAGTCATTGCCTACACCAGGGGTGTCCAACCTTTTGGCTTCGCTGAGCCGAAAAAAATGTTTCTGGGGTCATACACTGCGCAAACACTGCGGCAAGAAAGAGGAGGGAGCCGGCAAGACGGTAAACACCCGGGTGCAGCAAGGAAAACAGTGCATCGCCCTCGACCGGGGCCACACAAAATACTTCACGGGGCCGCAGGTTGGACACCCCTGGCCTACACAAAAAAAAAAAAAAAAAACACCCCACAATCATAAAATACACTTGAAAACCACAATGCAGCAAAAGGTTTACAAGTGGATGTGAGCTAGGTTAGAAAGAGGCAAGTAGCAGGAAACACAGGAGGGGGGTTAGTTAGGGCTCCTTTTACTAAGGTGCGTTAGCGTTCTTAGCGCGCGCTAAAACGAAAAATACTAACGCAAGCTCGATGGAGGCATTGGCGTTTAGCGCGTGCGGTATTGTAGCTAAAACCGCTAGCACACCTTAGTAAAAGGAGCCCTTTAGTACTAGTATGGAATGGCACATTTTGCCTCGTCTCTCCTGCTTTTAGTTACCTAAAAAAAAAGGAGACACTTAAGCAACAAAAAAAAATAAAAATAAAAAAGATAGATAGATTAAAAAATTAAAAAAAAAAAAAAAAAAAATTTCTGGGTTTAAGTAAGGACTAACCTTGGGCTTTCCAGAGCATGTCACATTTTATAATTTGATTTAAATCCAAATTTCAAAAAAATAAAGAGATAGTTAAAAGCTTCACTACCCCACTCTATGCCACCCCCTGTATTATTGTACAAATGATTAAACAGACGTGTGACAATATATTCTTATCGCTATTGATATAGTACTAATAGTAGGGTTTTGCCAGCGTATAAAAATCTGAGTAAGACAGATGACACGGTCAACAGATCCCTTTGTCCATGGATCAGGTGATTTCACTTTGAGCACAGAGTACTTGAGGGTCACACACGGGGAGAGAGAGAGGAGTAGGTTTTGAACCTGGATCTCAAGGAGGTCTTGCTACAACCCTCTTACCTTCCTGAAGTCAATCCAGATGAAGAAGCCAGCACTGCGGTTCAGGTAGGGCACACCAAATGACTTTAGTTCCTCTGTCACATAGGCCTGTGCTGCACTCAGGCGAGCATAGTTTGTCTTCAGATACACCTGATTAATCCAGTCTAGATATAGAAGAAAAACATGAAGGTCACATAGGCATCAAACACAATCTTCTGGGCTGGGCAGGAGGGCAATACGTGGCCAGAAAAAAAAACCCAACAACAATCTATCAGTTTTCATTTTAGACAAAAGCTTTTCAAATTTTCATATGCTAAGTTAAGGATTTGGATTCGTGCATTCCAATGTTATTCTAAAAGTTATATAGGATTCGGCTTTATAACAATTATGCTTGCATTGTCAATTTTTATGCATGTTTTTTAATGTAAACCGCGTAGGTTGTATGCAGAATATACATTTTTTAAATAAATAATTTTTGGTTTTGTGTTTTTCAAACAATTAGTTTATGTGCATATTTTATGTATGCTAGAGTTTTCTTTGCATCTACAAATTGAGTGCACACATTAATTCATAGGTTTATTTCCAAATAAGTGATCTGTATGCACTTTATAACGTTTTAGGCCCCCATATGAACTGAATGCATGCAAATCCCTACAAGGTACCTGTCCCCATCTACTCCTTCCTTCCTCAGACACCTACCAGTTCTGGAAGCCCTTCCAGAGAAGCTTAGAATGTTTTAAGGACACAAAGTGAGGGAAATAGGCATAAGTGAAACCTCTGGGGCTAAGTTTGAACAGAAACAAAAGGTGGAGCATAGGTATTATGATCTTGCTTTCACTTTCAGCCAACTCCAATGAATATGCATGAAGGGATTCTATTTTAGCACCCTCCTGCACCAAACATGTGAAAGATGGGGCAAGAGAAGGAGGGAGAGAAGACACTGCAGGCCGACCTCACCCCTGTCGTGAAGCAGCCGTGCTACTTTGTGCTGCATGGGCCCGCACACTCCATGGAAGTAACAGAGGGAAGCGACTGCATTATTGACATCTCGGTTCACAGTGTACAGTGTGCCAAAACGAATTCCAGACACACCAAAATCCTGCAGATCAGAGGAAACAGATGAGCCAAGTGCAAGCTCTATGTGCAAACATTTCAGAAGTATTTTCCATTTGGTTTCATGCAGGCTTTGATTTGATTTAGTCTAAGAAATTCTGAGATCTTTTCTTCCATTAATATTTAGTCCTCCATGCTTGATTTGTAAAAATATCAAGAGACATATTTCTGAAACATGGACAACAGGTCACACACAAACCCTGCTAAAAAAAAAAAGTGTTGTGCCCAACACCATCTGTTTCGGCTTTTGAGCCTGCCTCAGGGGTACAAATTGACATTCAGTAGGTGACGTGACATCAATGATTGCTGTTCACTGTAAAATGGATACAATCCTTGAGTAAAAGGCCAACCCCTCCACCGACGGAATAAGCAGCGGTATAAACTGTAAGGAATCATTGATGTCACAAGAGCGCCACCTGCTGGATATCAATTGTACCCCCGAGTAGAGAATGACACGAGGACCGTTTACTGCAGTAAACCGTGGTCACCGCAGTAAGTCCGCAGGAATGGAGACATTTGCAACTGGTTTACTGCAGGAATGGGGACAAGACCTTTTACCGCCCTGTGTGAGCGGTGAAAAAGTCTTGCTCCCATGGTAAAAAATTGTGCCCCTATCAGACTCGGAATCTCCTCCCCAGCTCCTCTTGCACCTATTTTACCTTCAGGAGCCAGCCATGCCACGATGAAGACAGAAGGAACCTAAAACCAAAGCCTGAGACCAATGTGATTTGAAGAATAAAATTACCAGACAACAAAAGGTAGAAAAAAATTAATTTATTTTATATTTTGTGATTACAATATTTCAAATTTGAAATATGTATCCTGCTAGAGCTGATATTAGACATAACTGGGGACTGCAAAGCCCAGGCTGTGCTTCTTTAGCTTCCAGCTGGCTTAGGTCTCTCTCTGACCAGGGGGCAGTTGCCTTAGTTGCACTCCTAACACAATTCCTGCCATGTGTGACTGAAGTATTCTGTTAGCTTGATTTTTCTATGTAGCATTCTATAGTAATTTGTTTTGTTCAGTTTTCACAATAGTGGAGGGGTTTTTTGTGAAAGGCAGGGGAGACAGGGGTTTTGTTGATCCTCGCTCTGTATTATTTGTGTTTATAAAATGACAATTGTACAGAATATTGTCTCTTTTTATACTTTCATAAAATAAGTTCAGTATAAAATCGTAACTATTCGAGGCTTGTGCGGACGGGATCTGACAGTTTGCAGGGATGGGGACCAAGCTCGCCGGGATGGGACAGGCATGGTGATAACATTTTTTTCTGTGTCATTCTCTACCTCTGAGGCAGGCTCAAATGCTGAAAAACACAGACCACGTCGGGTCCATGACACACCGTGAATGACAGATACTGTTATATTATATTTCAAGTAGTGTAACACAGGAGAGTCAAATCCACAGTCACAAAAGCACACACTAAGGAATGGAAATGTCCAAAGACTGATGAGCTTAAATATGTTTCATAAATATCCTTTATTTCTTCAAAAAGATAATTTATTGGCTCGACATGTACATGTTTCGGCCAGAATGGCCTGCTTCAAGAGTCTTGCAAATAAAGGATGTTTATGAAACACATCCGAGTTCACCAGTCTTTTTTGGACATTATATTTCAATACATATTTATTTATTTAATCTATCCCTGGTTGATGTGTACAGAGCTGGTATTGTGACGTCATAATGCCTCATTCCACCAATGCCTAAGAGCCAACCTCATCAGTGATGTCACAATGGCTGGATTATCCTACCCTTGGCTCACATAAGAATATAAGGATTGCCGTACTGGGACAGACTGAAGCTCCATCAAGTCCAGTACACTTTTCCCAACTACGGACAATCCAGGTCCTTTATCCTAGGAAAAAGCAGTGGATTTCCCCAAGCCATCTTAGTAATGGCCTAAGGACTTCTCTTTTAGGAAATTAACCAAACCTTTTTTAAACCCTGCTAGCCCATTGCACTATTGAAAAGTGTGGAATTATCCCCACCAATGATGGATGTTTAAATAAAGTGGAAGAAATTGTTTTGGCATCCAGAGACACCGGGCCACTCGGATATTTTGATTGTTTTTGCCATGTGGCTTCCACAGCTGTGCGTTTAAGCTAATCCTGTCAGTTCCTATGGCCTGGAATACGTCAGATGAGAAGAGATCCTTTTGATGGCCAGCCTAACCTGTCCCTCAACCCAAGGTGGGATGCGCTCTCTCAGCCATATACAGTATGTTCAAACACTGCATATCCAGGCCTCGCTCACCTTGCCGATTCCCCACATCACATGAGTCCTCTGGGGGTCTGGCAATCTAGAAAAGACAGGAGAGGTGAAAAATGTTGGGTACCAATAATCAAAATACTTCAATAAAGAGAACCCCAAATAAGAACCCAAAACAAACACAAACTCTCAGATAGTCAATATACCGTTTTTATCCAAAACTGTTTACAAGGAGTTATACATAAAGAGACAGGGAGACATTGAGGAGCATTTGCAATAGGATGTCTAAGTCTGACTTTGGACGTCTTGTGAGACACGTCCAAAGTCGGGGGCGGAGAAACAGCCATTTTCAAAACTGGCAAAACTACCAGAGACGTCCATATTTTTCTTTCAAAAATCACCTATTTAGACGTCTTGGCTGTCAGGATGCCCAACCTTAGGACTTTTAACTTTTTGGGCCATTTTCAACCACAAAATCGTTCCAAGTTCAAAAAAAATGTCCAAACCCGGACCATTTGGACATGGAAGGGGCCAGCATGCGTTGACATCTGCACATGCGTGGAGGCTCATCTGCCTGTGACCCTGAGCATGTCGCTTCACTTCAGTGGGGGATCCTGGAGGAGGAGAGACGCTAGTTCCAGCCAACTGCTTCTAGGATGTGTCTCTCGTGGCAAGAGGCACGTCCTGTAGGCAGTCAACTGGTGCCAACAACTGTCTTGTTGATAAGAAAAGAGATGGCTGGAAATAGAATTCTTTCTATGCAAAATTTAAGAAAAGATAAGACATCAACTCACTTATCTATACTCAGGACGCTGTGGAAGATGACAGACTCATCAAACACGGAGAGCATGTAGATTTCGTCCACTATCACGTGCAACTCATGCCTGAAACCAAGACAGAAGAAGATTTCAGAACCAAAAAATCAGCATCTCCAGTGAACTTGCATTTCAGCATGAGCTCCCCATTAACGGTGTCCAAATGTTCTCCAACTCAGTGAGAGACACTTAGGGGCTGATTCTTGAACCATGCGTTCTGATTTTAGTCAGTGGTAGACGTCCTACCGTCATCTGGCAGCCAATCGGGAAGCACGCTTTTAGAAAAAAAATGCTGCCGCTGGAAAGAACGGATGAGCAGCTTCAGAGTCCCCAAAAAACAGGTTCTAATGGTGTTGGAAGCTCAAAGGGAGCCAGGACGATACTAGGCACCCCAAAACAGAATTTAAAAACAATGAAGCTAAAAGAAGTGCCAGATAAGCAACACATAACCCTGGAATGACAAGATTAAAGGGGATTTTCAAACTCCCATTTGAACAACCCCGACAGTTTCCCCAGAAGTATAAACACCATTTCTTTCTATGCCTTATAAAACTAAAAAAAGAGAGAGTCTACAGGGTTCCAGAGAACTAGCCCCTGAATTATCCAAAGTCTTTGAGGTGAGCTGTGCCAATTTTGAACTGGAAGAGAGTAAATGGCAAAATTCACCCAGGCCCTGGGGTGGGAAGGGAGAAATGATCCTTAAGTTAGAATGGCGTTCTCATTGGGGACCTCCAAAATCGCCATTTAAACTATTTTTAAGTAAAAATGTATTCCAAATGTGGCAAATCATTTTATAGTGCACCGAATAACAAAAGCGATCCTTCCAAAAATGAAATGGATATGGCCAGGTCTTCACACCATACCGCTGTGTGTTAGTCAGTAGTCAAGAGAACTAATGTAATGCCAAGTCTTTGTAGTCAGAGCTAGCTAAATCGCTTTCCCCCACCCATATCCATCGCCTACCTTTTAGCAAACTCAAGGAACTCCATAGTCTCCGACAGGGAGTAAACATCCCCTAAGGGGTTTTGGGGATTAAGCAGAAACAACGCCTTCACGTTTGTTCCCTAAAAACAGGAAAACATTGACACACACGAGAGAGCCAGTCAGTTCATCATTCGAGTTTGATACTAGGCCGCTGGGGAAGCAGCCAACCGCCACAGGAAAAAAACAAAATCCAATAGACTCATGCATACAGCACTATTGCAGGGTGGATGAGGGTCTCAGAAACCAGCTTGAATAAGTACCGATAGATCTCAAGGTCAAGACTTACAGGTTCTAAGTTTCAATCATCAAAACCTCCCCCTCCTTATTTTCAAGCTGCCGTCGAGCACCCAGCCTACATTGGGAGTGACACAGCTAGAAATAGATGCAACGTCATGACTGAACCCTTGAGAAAGCCATTACAAAAGGCGGAACGGGTCCCGTTGGACTTTGAATTTTTTGCATCTATTTAAGATAAGTTACTTATTTCCATTTCTTTGCTGGGTGGAGAATAATGTATATTCATTGGTGAATTAGGATCCACCCTTAGAAGAATTTTATTAGAAAGAAATATTAAACATTGAAATTATAATTTTAGATCTTGAAAATAAGGAGGGGGGAGGTGTCAAGGATTGATGATTGAAACTTGGAACCTGTAAGTCTTGACCTTGAGATCGATCTATGCAAGTCTAAGCTGGTTTCCGAGATCGTCAACCACCCTGCAATAGTGCTCTACACATTAGTCTATGGGATTTTGTTTTTCCTATGGCCGATTCCTTTTTGATCCCATAAACCATCTTTTAGACTAATTAGAAGCAGCCCAATACCCAGAAGAGATCATTTGAGCTGCTACACAAATGAGACTAAGGGGAGCCCTGGCGCAACCAGAACATGGGAAGGGAGGGTCAGCCATGTTCTTCCCCTAAAGAGCTTACAGCCTAAGAAGCAGTTCTATAATTGGACACCACCTGTTAGGCAAGCCAATGCTGCTCAGGGAGCACTTCTTCAAACAGCATATGGGTACACAGATGCCATGGTAGAATATTGGCATAAAACCGCACTGGCGTGCCTAGAGAGGCATGCTCATTTACATCAGATTTATGGCAGGGTAAATAAGCATTCCTAAGTTAAATATGTCACGCATGTAATTAAAAAAAAAAGAGAAAACTTCTACATAGCAAAACCAAAGAGCGTACAGAATTAGGGCTGGGCCAAGAATTTTCCTGCACACAAGTTTAGAATATATAACACTCTTTATCATCAAAGCACAGACATATAATAAGACCCAACATGGGGCCATGTTTCAGCAGATAATCGCCTGCTTCAGGGGTCACCAAATACTCCGTTGGATGTATGTCACAGAGCAGAGTCTGCATCTGATAATACCCATAGTGCGCCAAAAAGGGCAATTTTTGGGGTTAGGAAAAGTGAATAAACCAGTAGACCTAGTCGAACAGTACAATTCAAAATGAGAAGATATAACGGAGCTAATCCAAACAACATCTTAACACAGCTCCATGTCGAGTCTTTTTATCTGTCAGAGCTTTGCTAATAAAAGAATGTTTTATAGTCTACACTCATGTACAGGAAAGTTCTTGGGCCACCCCTCTTATGCATGTAACTCGTGCATAAGTGGGGGACACGCCCATGTTCCAACCCCGTGCAATTATGCACTACTTTTCAAAACAGTGCATAGTCCACTTACTTGTGCAAGGCGCGATTAACTACACACACACACACAATTACAGTTAGGCCTTTATGTAACTAAAGGATGGGGCCTGCCATGCACCTAGGATTTCCTGGGCACTATAAAGAGGCAAGTGATGCTTTAAAGAGAAAATCCAAACCCATCTCTGGAGAACATGGACAAGACGGCTGCATTAGTGGAACAGAACGCAGGGCATCAGTCTCAAAGCAATAGCATTGCTCTGTGTTTTTAAGCCCTGGGAGTTTGTGTCTCATTAACCCTTTCAGGACCAAGGGACATATTTGTCCCATAACTTTAAAATCCTATAAATTTTGATTGGGATAGTCTACAGTTCTAAATTTGATATGTACGGATTCCATATGATACTGCCTTTATGTAAACAAACTGGTTCCGACATTCATTCATTAGCGTCGTTGCCAGATTGACGAGAAGATTCACTTGCCACACTGTCCATAAGCCAGAAGTTTGATTTTTTTAAATAAAAATAATGATATTTCACAAAAAAAAAATCAATTTTTTGGCATCTGCAAGCCCTTTTTACCATAAAAATGTCGTCAAAACCACAAAAATTGGCCTACGATCCTTATGGTCCTGAAAGGGTTAAGTAAGCAGTTCCTACACTCTGGGAAAAAGCAAACTATTCTAATTCTCTCTTTTTTAGGCACCAAGTGATTGAATGATTGATTGATTTAAAAAAATGTATATACTGTCTAAAACTAAACGGTTTACATACACAGTATTAAAATGACAACAGAATAAAAACAAATGAATAATAAGATACTCTTCTAATAAAAGTAAGGTTACGTACAATCCTCAAGAAAGTCGCATAGAGTGGATAGCAGGGCTCATGGATAAATAATCAATTTTAGCTAAGTTAACTAAAAAAAAATACATCTACGAAAAGCTGCATCTTAATTTTTTTTTTTTTTCCCCAAAGGAAAAAAAAGATTCTTAAACATAAATTTAACAGAAATTATACATACAAAACAATATTCCTTTCAAAGCCCACAACAATGGGGAGACAGGCACCATATCTAATTACAAAAAGATAAGAAGAAAACAAAGAAATGGTTCTTGATTCATACTTTTATGAATCTTAAACCCTTCAATACTACTTGAGACTTTTACCGCCTCCAAATTCTCAGTTGTGAAACAACAAAAGGAAAAGGACATTTTTCTGAACCTCCCTTTCTCACGGCAGTTTTGTATTTGACCCACTAAGGAGTTCCAGAACTTAACTCCCGCACAACAAAAAGTCCTTTTTACCTGTCTCAACAAGTCTTGGATTCACGGGCGTCTTCAGTAAGGCCAAACTCTCAGAACGCAGAGATCTCATTGGTGTATAGCCGAGTATATTACTTTCAAGCAATTCTGGGATGTTTCCGTACAGGAATTGATGACAAATCATCACAGCTTTATATTGGACTCTGAAGGCGACCGGAAGCCAATGGAGTTTTTGGAGATACGGTGAAATAGGGTCATATTTAAACACACCCATTATCAAAGGTGCTGCTGCGTTTTGTATAACCTGCAGTGCTCTAAATCTTGCTTTTGTTAGTCCGAGATATAGAGCACTGCAGTAATCGAGCCGAGACAAGACCTTGGCCTGAACAACAGTTCGAAAATCAAACAACGCAAGCATTGGTTTCAATCTGTGCAAAGCATGCCTGAATGGTCTTAGTTACTTGCAAGTTCATTGTTAGGCCAGAGTCAAGTCTTACTTTAAAACTAAACCACACTGAGAAAAAGACTTAACTTCACAGCAGTGGGATACAGGGCATTTGGAATGGGATTTACTCTGCCACTTCGGCTCATTCGTTCGGGACAGCTTTTTGGTAGAGTTAAGAGCTGAAATAGATCTGTGGAGACAGTTTGGTGGAAGAGTTTTTGGGATCTGTAACTGCTGTCACAGTGATGTACAATTTATGTTTGTTTTCTTGTAATCTGTCTGGGATCAAAGCGGAATAAACATTTTAAAAATAAAAGAAAAAAAAAAACAAGTGTCCTAGTCAGCAAGAGGGTGAGAATTTCACTGCTTGAGGCAACCCTGTCGCATGGCTTCAGTCTGTCCGCCGACACTATGGATGAAATACTCTCACCTGGGACCTTGCTTTCTGGAGGGTCCGCTCCATCTTCTCCACAGTGAGCTGGAAGGGCCTTGTACTGCTTCCAGTGACCTAACAGTGAGAAAACCGCAAAAAGTCTCTCAATGTGACCAACAAGAGGCCTAGGGGAAAGCACAGCCAGCACAACCCTGTCATTCTTTTCACGATAGCCCTATGCAGGGAGCAGATTTGCACGCCTGTCACCTCCATTATGTGCAAATCTCTCTCATGCATATTCATTAGGGCTATCCCCAAAATCTGACTGGCTGGTGGCCCTCCAGGACAGGGTTGGGAACCAGTGTTCTAGAAGACTCCACCCCAGTGCTCAGAAGCAATACAGACACCTTCTCTCTCACAGCTTTCAGAGGTGGACTCAAAGACTCGCATCCCATTTATTTAGCTGCCTTTTCATGAAAGAGATTCACCCAAAGCAGTTTATAATACAGTAAAACCTTGGATTGCAAGTAACTTGGTTTGCACGACAAGCAAAACATTTTATTAAATTTTAACTTGATAAACCAGCAAAGTCTTGCATATACATATAGTACATGTAGTATTTTGTATTAAAGTTTTTGGGTTGTGGAATGAAGTGTCTGAGTTTCCATTATTTCTTATGGGGGAAATTGGCTTTGATATACGAGTGTTTCGGAACAAATTATGCTCGCAAACCAAGGTTTGACTGTACATTAAACAGCAAATCAGGCACTCTTAAATATTTCCTCATCTGTCCCAGCAGCTCACAATGTAATTGTGGTACCAGGGTTAAGAGACTTGGCCAGAGTCACAGGAAGCAGGCTGGGATTTAACTCACAACCTCAGGGTGCTTAGGCACCAGCTGGAGAATGACACGTGAACAGGGAGCAGCGGTAAACTGCAGATCTGTGGCAAATGAAAAATTTGGGGGTGAATCACCACAGATGCAGGGTCATAAAAAGCTTTGCTCCCATGGTTAAAAGTAAGATCACCTGTTTACCACCGAGCCGAGCCCTCTTACCTCCAGTGATGCTGGCACTTGGCTGGGCTGGCCTTGAACATAAGAAAAGCCTTACTAGGTCAGACCAATGGTGTTACCGGTCCAGAGCAAGAAGTGGCTTACCACATGTCTTTCTCAATAACAAGACTATGGACTTTTCCTCCAGGAATTTGTCCAAACCTTTCTTAAAACCAGCTACGCTACCTGCTTTTACCACGCATTCCAGAGCTTAACTATTCTCCGAGTGAAAAAATATTTCCTCCTGTTGGTTTTAAAAGTATTCCCCTATAACTTAGAGTGTTCCCTAGTCTTTGTCATTTCTGACAGAGTGAAAAATTGATCCACTTGTACCCGTTCTACTCCACAGGATTTTGTGGACTTCATTCATATCTCCCCTCAGCTGTCCAAGGAAAAGGATTTGACCCATGGGAGATTCCATAGAATAAGAAAAGACCAACCTGTAATCCCGCTTCCCGCCCCCACGGATTACAAACTACCCTGGATCGATAGCATGGAATGTTGCTACTCCTTGGGTTTTGGCCTGGCACTAGGGACCTGGATTGGCCACCATGAGAACGGGCTACTGGGCTTGATGGACCATTGGTCTGACCCAGTAAGGCTATTCTTATGATGTACTTAAGGCTTCTCTGTACAGCTTAGCTTTGTGCACCGATCTTGCACGCCTGCGAGAGCTGAAAGATCTCCACGGCTGAGACTGCCTATAAGAGTCCAAACAACAACCAGAGGCATTGGTCTGTAAAATCGCAATAAGGAACCAACCAACAGGATAAAATCCAATCCACTTTACTGAAGATAACCCGACGGAGCCACGTTTCGTCCTCAGACAGCGTCAGGGGTCAAACGCTACAGCTTCAATCGACCTCGGAGGCTATTTTTGGATGCATTTTGAGTAAATCAGGGCAATTCGTGCTCAAATCCATTATAGTATTTAACCCCCGACGCAGCCCGAGGGCGAAACGTGACCACGTCGGGTTACCTTCAATAAAGTGGATTGGTTTTTATCCTGTTGGTTTGTTCTAGGGTTGTTTCCTCGCTGTCTACAAGAGGTCAGATGTCACCCTTTTACAAGCTTACCTTGCTGTCTAGGTGTATGTACTCCAGTTTCACACTACTGTAGAGGAATACACTTTGGGTGATGCCACCATAGAATGGGGTAGCTATCAAGATGGAATCTGAAATATACCAAGAAAAAAAAAAAAAAAAAGACAGACAGTTTAAAGTTCAATAGGGTGAAAGGCAGTGCAGGTTTCAGCCCTCCCTGCACAGGGAGGAATTGGACCCTGAAATGCCAAGCTGTTTTGAACTATCCCAGGCCTCGCTAGCAGTTTCGGGAGCAATTTTCAAGGCAATTTTGTGGTTAAGCGATCGAGGTTGTCCCTTTGGTTCAGAATAAACATCCATCCGAGATGAAGCTTGATTCAGGAAGGAATTACGCTCCCTTTTACTAAGCCGCGATAGCGGATATTAGCGCTGAAAGCTCCACGCTGCTTCCGGCACTAATAACTGCTATCACGGTTTAGTAAAGGGGGGGGTTTAAAGATTTGTATGTTCAAGCAACTGTTATAGAGGTTATAATAATTAGGTAGACTGTGCCCAAGTCTTTGATTTTGCCATATGGGACTATGTTTTTAGAATATTTATTGACTGGATTGGGAATGGTTGGTTTTGTTTTGCTTTGCTTCCATGACTGAATTGCTGTAAATGGTGCCATGAAGGGGGGGGGGGGCGGTTTAAAAAATATATATATATATATATATATATTTGGATTTGTTTGCTTTGTAATTTCTAACTATGGATTATGAGGGTTTTTTTTGAACCGTTATAATTTTTTTTAAAAATGAAAAAACATCACTATAAACTTACATCATTTTAAGTTTTATAATTTTTAGGCTGTAGATTATGATTTTTTTTTATAAGCTGTGCTTTAGTTTTCTGTAACCCACAAATATCCTTTTTGATATGAAGCAGGATGTAAATATTGACTCAAATTAAATTAAGTCTTGTCTGAATACTGTCCACCATCCGCATGGCTAAAGTCCGCGCATTTTACCAGATTCAGAGAAGGCTTTTCCAAGCTTAATTTTCAGGTTGTGGGAGGAAAAGCCCTTATACAGACTCACTGTGGAAAAGCTGGAGCGGACCCTCCAGAATGCAAAGTGGTGGATAGGATTCTGCTCTGTTGGATGGCAGTAGGGTATAAACTGCTCACCGGATGCTTTAGTGCAAATTCTGTGTTGGGCATTGAACCATGAAAACACGATTGTTTCCTGGGACAAGCAAACCTCTTACCTGCTCTCACTGATGGCTGCTGTCTGACCCAAATCGGATTCTGCATTGTTTCCCTTGGATGTTAACACTTAAGGGGCAATTTTAAAGCCGACAACTTTAGGATAATCAATTTAAAATCAGGTGCACTTTTTACCCACAGGCTTTGCACACATTCCCAAAGCACAAGGAACCCTGTACTTTCCTCTCTTTGAGGATCGACATGTGTATAGAGCAGGGATAGGCAATTCCGGTCGTCGAGAGCCGGAGCCAGGTCAGGTTTTCAGGATCTCCACCATAAATATGCATGAGATAGATTTGCATCTCCAGGAGGCAGTGCGTGCAAAACCATCTCATACATATTCATGGTGGAGATCCTGAAAACCTGACCTGGCTCCGGCTCTCGAGGACCGGAATTGCCTACCCCTGGGATAGAGTACACTCGATTGCTTGTACCTGCCTCTTCTGTGGATAAACTGTTGCTTGGACAGTACGTCTGCAGATTTGGAAAATCCACTAGCACAATCTTCTCACTTACCTGCCAACAAACAACTCACGGCCATCCATCTATAGACCACTCTGTGGCCAACATCAAGCAGAGACCCCTGGCACTCGCCCATAAAATGCATACGACAACATCAACACGTTTACAATGAAAAGAATAAGAAAGTCTTATAATGTTTTCTTACCATCTGCATCGCAGAGGACAGCGGCTAACGCTGAAAAGAGCGAGCCACAACCATTCTGGACAATCACCTGTAGGAGGCAGAATAGTAAAAGTTAGCATTGGGAGCAAAGCCACTTCTAATAAAAGCCTTTGCGTCAACTTTGATGTATGCATCCCTTTTATTATCCTTTGATTCGTCACCTCATCGGATAATGAACTGCCGAAAGTGGCTTATTCCGCCCACGGAGGACACCGAGGCTCAGAGAGATTGCCATAAGCTGCAGGGGGTATGCCATCAAAAATGCGACAGACTTTGGGGGCGCAGGACATATGCGCGCCGCTGCTCCTGCCGCTTTGAAGCCTTTCCGTTAGCGCTGTGAGGGGGTGTGTGGTGGGGGAACCTGGGGGGATGAACCCTCCCCCCCACTCCTCCCAATGGGAGGGTGAGGACTTCTAAATGTAGGGGGGGGGTTTCCCCTCTCACACACCCCCTCACAGTGCAAACGGAAAGGCTTGGAAGCGACGGCAGCACGCAAATGTCACCGCGCCAAAGTCCGGCATGCTTTTGATGGGTCACTGCTGCAGGGTGCACCGATGACTCAGCAGAATCTTTCTGGGGCAGGACTAAAGCTCTACCCCGGCACAGGTCATCAGAGCATTACTCTCCTGAGACTGCCATCATTAAACCGACGGTCCTGTTTGTCCTGTGAACATTATTAGCTAGATTCAATAAATAGCACAGAGATGATCCAAACTAAGCTAGTGTCAGGGCCGGCGTTAGGGGAGGGCAAACAGGGCATCTGCCCTGGTCCCCACAGCTCCAGGGTGCCCCGCGATCCGGGTCTCTTCCTCTTGCCGGGCCATCTCCCACCCTTCCCCTCACCTTCGTGGTGCTTTTTAAACTCGGTTTTCTCTCTTAGAGGGGCCTTGACGCGGCAGCTGACCTCACTAGTTGCATGCAGCTGCCGCAAAGCTTCTTCTCCGACACGATCCAACAAGGCAGAAACAGGAAGTTGTATCCGAGGAGAAGCTTCGAGGCAGCCACATGCAACTAGCGAGTGTGGCTGTTGCATCCGGGCTGCTCAGAGAGAAAACTTTTAAGTTTGAAAAGCACCCACGAAGTGAGGGAGATGGGCCCGGCAAAGGGAAGAGGTTGAGTGACGCTTTAGGTTTATTGTGTGGAGAAAGAGGGGAGCAGATGTTGGAAGGAAGTAAGGAAGAGAGAAAGGAGCAGACACTGGATAGAAGGAGAGGATAAAGAAAAAATGGCACATACTGGATTGGGCGAAGAGGATAGAGTTAGTGAGATACTGGAAGGGGTGAGGGAAAGAAATGGAAAGCTGTAGCTAGACACAATGAAAAGAGGAAAATTGAGGACTGGATAGTAAAGAGAGAATTTAATCTAGACAAGAGGCAAAAAATAATTGAGAAGGAAGATTGAGCCCCTTGCCATTCAGGTTTTCAGGATATCGAACGAATTTGCATGAACTTGATTTGCATACACTCCCTCCATTATATGCAAATTTCTTTCATGCATATTCATTATGGATATCTTGAAAACCTGACTGGCAAGGGGCTATGCCAGGACTGAGTTGGAAAACATTGGGGCGAGGGGGGAATGTCAGAGAAGAATTCTCCCCAGCCCATCCTGGACACCAGACTGACAAAATCGAGGAAGAATGTCAGAGAGGGCAAGTACTTACATTGTCTGCCTTCAGGGAGGTGGGAGCCTTGCAGTAATACGTCAGAAAGCGGGCCACTTCCTCCCGTAAGCTGTGAGGAGAAAAAGCAAGAACATAGCAAGTATAGGGTTAGATCAGGGGTAGGCAATTCCAGTCCGAGAGCCACAAGCAGACCAGGTTTTCAGGATATTCACAATGAATATGTACACGATGGATTTGCATGCACTACCTCCTTGAGATGCAAATCTATCTCATGCATATTTATTGTGGATATCCTGAAAACCTGACCTGCCTGTGGCTCTCGAGGACTAGAATTGCCCACCCCTGGGGTAGATGAAGGGCAGTATAGGGGAATGGTATAGTGGCAGAAGATTCCTGCTGGAAGCAGACAGCACATCGTTCAGATTTTAGTGCTTGTAAATTTTGATTCACAAAAGAACGGCAATAAATGGTTCTTACAGAATGATGTATATAAACACGAGTGAAGCCCGGGTATTAGAGAATGGAGCTGGTTATGTCCTGAAATAAAATTTTTATCTTGAATATGAATGATTGAGAAGTGGCTTCATTGGGTTTTGGGGTTTTTTTGTGGAAACTCCCGAATAAAGGCTCAAGCTGCTAAAAACAAGAACCGCGTTAGGCCTTCTTTCGCATTCTTATCCGCCATCCACAATCAAGAATTGTTTTGTAGTCCCTATAATCAAAATTTGTTCTTATAATAAAACTTTCTGTTTATCCCGATACCGTGGCGTTATACTCCCCTCTGGCTTTTTTTGGTTTTGGACGTTTTGGCCCCTCTTTGCTCGGACAGTGGCACATTCCGTCTTTCTCGTCTCTTACTTCCAGTCATGGCCCACTTAATGGCCTCTCTCAAGTCAGCAGGCTTAGTTCAGTTTCCAGTGGGGGGGTCTCTCCACATAGCTACCAAAAGTTCTATCAGAAATGGCACAGAGGCCTCATTTGTTGTCTCAGAAGAAGCAATATTTAACCAGAGGATCATCGATGCCTGGTAATTATCAAAAATTATTTTGAGCTCAGTGTAATCTTATCCACCTTGAATTCAGGTAACGAACAATGGCAAGAGTCTGAAAACATCGCTGCCCCTTCCCTAACTTCCTCCAAAAAAAAAAAAAGCACCAGGAATTAACTATCCTTTGGTTCCAGAGTAAGAGCTCTCAACCTGGTTCTTGGGACATACCCAGCCAGTCTTCAGGATATCCATAATGAAAAAATACACGAGTGCAATTTGTATACCGAGGAGACAGTGCATGCAAATTCATCTTATGCATATTCATTGTGTGTACCCTGGAAACCTGACCATCCTGGTGGCCATTCGGTTCAGCGAATGGCCACCAGGATGTTCTTAGGACTCAAGGATCTCCCATATGAGGAACAGCTGGGTAAGTTGCAGCTTTACTCACTCGAGGAATGCAGAGAAAGGGGAGACATGATCGAGACGTTCAAATATATCACGGGCCGAATCGAGGTGGAAGATGATATCTTCTTTCATAAAGGACCCACGGCAACAAGAAGGCATCTGTTGAAAATCAGGGGTGGGAAATTTCATGGCGACACCAGAAAATATTTCTTCACTGAAAGGGTGGTTGACCGCTGGAATAATCTTCCACTACAGGTAATTGAGGCCAGCAGCGTGCCAGATTTTAAGAAAAGATGGGATTGGCATGTGGGATCTCTTCATGGAGGTAGTTAGGGGGTGGGCCATTAGTGTGGGCAGACTAGATGGGCCGAGGCCCTTTTCTGCCGTCATTTTCTATGTTTCTGAGAAGCTGTGTTCAGAGCAACTGTTCTAGAACAAGGCCCAATG
The DNA here is from genome assembly GCF_902459505.1 of Geotrypetes seraphini. Taxonomy (NCBI): domain Eukaryota; kingdom Metazoa; phylum Chordata; class Amphibia; order Gymnophiona; family Dermophiidae; genus Geotrypetes; species Geotrypetes seraphini. The sequence continues at coordinate 10,579,066 of NC_047102.1, forward strand.
CTCAGGCTGCATTTATCTTGTCTATGGCAAACAGCGCTTGGGAATCCTTTGCTGTGACTCTCTCACCAGCACCAAAATTAAATAAAGCAAGCTCAAAGGTCAACTTGGCAGTGACAGTAAAACAGGCTAACTAGCACTGCAAGGGAGGGTCGTCCTACTGCCTAGGCCAGGCAGGAGCGCAATTCTGCTTTTCTCTTCCCCATACTCAGAGAAGCATCACAGCTGGCGCAGTTCCTAGCTCAGAAGCTTTTTTTTTTTTTTTTTTGGGGGGGGGGGTCTTTAGGAGGGCAGTTACTTACAACGGGTGTCCCTTCCAGTCAGGATACTGCAGCAGGACAGGATCAACATAATTCATGTCGTTCTGGGTCAGCTGTCAAGGAAAAAAGAGCTGCTGTTAAACTCCAGAGCCAACGGGAAATCCTCAGCCAGGAATTTCGGGTTATTGTTGTTTTTTTTTTTTAGGGGAAGCCTGCAAGTCAGTGAATTAATGCTCTTATGGAGACACTGCATGGCAGATGTCCTCCAGAATTAATCTGGATAAGGTCCATTAACTCAATGATACATTCCTGGCAAGTGTGAGAACTAGGATGGCTAGTTGCTAAAACAGTATATGGCATTGCTCTTATACTGGGTAAACTCCCAAAAAGTTAACGAACAACTACAGTAGAATCTTGACTAACCGGCAAAAAAATTGCCAGCCATTAAAAAAAAGTCTCCCATGCTCCTCAGACAAGCCCCCCCTCCACCAGCAGTAGGTAACCACAAATCTCCCTCCCTCCCTCGAAGCAGTAGCAGCTGTCCTGACATCCCCCCACCCCCTGGGCCCAAGGCAGCAGCGGTAGCCAATCCCAACAACCCCCTTCCCTCCCTCGGCCCTGAGGCAGCCGATCCCGACAAGACCCCCCTTCCCTTCCTCAGCCTTGAAGCGGCAGCCAATCCCGACAACCCTCCTTCCTCCCTTACTGAAGGGGTAGCAGCAGCCAGTGAACAGAAAAAGTGCCGTATATAGGTTGCTTCCGGCCAGCCCCAGCAAGGCCTTTCCTCTGTTATGTCGCTTCAGTAAGGGGGGGGGGGGGCATTGTCAGGATTGGCTACCGCTGCTGCCTTGGACCCGGAAGGAGGGAGGGGGGATTGTCAAAACCGGCTCTATTGCTTCAGGGGGCTGGAGGGAAGGAGATAGGGAAAGAGGGGTGTGTTAGGAACGGCTGCCTGCGGCTTACAGTATTGTTTTTTGACACCAACTCTCAATCAACCAAAAACTACAGTTATCTGGCATCCACCAATCCCCATGGGTGCCAGATAGCTGAGAGTTTACTGTATCTCTTTGTTCTTCAATGGAGGAGTAGCCTAGTGGTTAGAGCAGCAGGGCTGAGAGCCAGGGAGACCAGTATCCAAATCCCACTGATGCCCTTTGGACAAGTCACTTAATCCTCTTACTACCTCTGGCGCAAACTTACGATGTAATCCCTACAAGGGCAGGAAAATACCTAGTATAATCCAACCACTGAGCAACGTGCGAGATGAAAATCCAAAGTCCCTATCCCTGTCGACGCACACTCTGAGACTGCCCAAGTCTGGGGAAAAAGCAAAGCAACCTCGCCCAATCCCGCTGCGCTCACCCTCTTAGACATCAGATCGCAGCAGAGCTTGTTCTCACTGGTGCCAATGTTGATGATCCCCTGCAAAAAAAAAAAAAAGGGAAACGGGGGAAAAAAAAAAAAAAAGGTGAGGGAGAAGAAGACTTTACCAGCGAACGAAGAGAATGCCACTTTGCCGACAAGGCTCACATGTGATTTTTTCCGTCCCCTTCCCAATTTTACGACACTGGACTGCAGGCACACAACGGGAAAAGGGGAAACGGAGGAATGAGCGACCTACACTGTATTCTGAAATCCTCTTCTGTTCAGTACGTACAGCTAAACCCTTAAACCCACCTGCCGTCACCCCCATCCTGAGCTGCCCTGTAGAAGGCTGGTATAGACCCACTCTGAACCACTCTGCCCCTCTTAAAAAGTGGCACATTACCTGCTGCCTGTCTTCATTAAAAAAATATCCCTGGCACGAGATGCAAAAAAACTCTAGCTTAGTGTATTGGGGGGGGGGGAGGGAAGGGAAGAGCAGTATCAGGTAACCATAACACCACATCCTGATCATCTTAATCCACGAGCTCTCTTCAGGAGCTGTGTGTGGCTAGGTACATTTGCACACAGTCTAAAATATATTTGCAGTCCGCAAAGCTACAGGTACCACTGGCAAACGCAAGACTGGAACTCACATTCGGGTTCTCATCTTCATCATACTTATCCGCATGGTATGCTCGATATCCCTCCTCAGCTGAGCCCCGGAAGCTGGACAGAACGCTCCCCCTGGTGGACAGGTAGGGACTGCTCTGGAACGGGTGGCAGGTGTACACGCCGGCCGTGTCCTGATTCCGCCTGGGCGCCGGTACCCCTCCGCCTTCCTGTGACCTCGAACGAGTCGCGTCCGGGAAGGGGCGGGCGAGGTGCAGGTCGGGGAGGGGAGGCGCAGGGACGCTGCCCCCCTGCCTGAGGACGCCAAGCATCTGGGAGAAGACACTAAACATGCGGAACTCGTGCTCCCGCTCCAGCTCGAAGCGGCGCTGCTCGAGCTGGAGCCGCCGCTCCTCCATCTCGGCGTCCCGCTGCAGCCGCTGCTCCTCCAGCTGCAGGAAGCGCTCTTCCATCGCCCGCTGCGAGTTCAGCATCTTCCACAGCACCTCGTCGAGCGGGTCCCGGGCCCTCGGCAGTTTGCGCTTCTTCCGCAGCTGGTGGAAGGTGGGGAATCCAGAGCGTGAGCCCATTGCTTGCGCCCTTGAGGAAGAGGCCAGTGTGGGCTCGCTGAAGCCTGTAGGGGGTTGAAGAGTCACACAATAAACGCACCTTCTCAGAAGAATTCACCAGAAAATTAACGGCATTCTGACTATACAGTCGACCCCCCTCTGGTACCTCTGGCAGAGTGCTGAGCTGCAGGTTGCACACAGACCGGTCAATGACACACAGATCTCGAGTTTATATGACAGACTTGTTGAAACAGAAAACAAAGTTTAAGCTCCTAAATCCTTCTGCAATCTGCTAGCAAGCACTTAGCAAGAGGAGCAAGGTCCAGAAGATATAGAAATGCCTCTTTTGCACTTGGTTAGGGAATTAGAGTTCCTGCCTCGGTTGCATAATGTGAGATTAATTTCCGATGCATCATTTGCATGCTGGTGGGGCAGTAATGGGGGGGGGGGGCAGGGGGTGCGGACCGCCCCATGAACCATCTAGGTGGGGGCGCAAGCACCTCTCTACCCTGCCACAGCACGCTTGTGCCAACCCTTCCCCCACCCCGGACCTCTGTAGATCTTCGTAGGCGAGCAACTTCTCCTGCCTGTTGCTTGCGCCAGCTTTGGCTCCCCTCTGAATCACTTCCGGGTCACGGGGCCAGGAAGTGACATCCGAGGGAAATCCGATGTTGGCGCGAGGAGCATGCTGGAGAAGCCACTCGTGCCAACGCCACTGCTGGTAGCCACAGCTGCACGTGACCACAGCTGCACGTGACCTCTGACACCACTGATCCTGGCCAATCCAGGTCAAAAGTACCTGGCAAAAAAATCCAAATAGTAGCAACATTCCCTGCTCATGAGGAAAGGCTAAAGAGGTTGGGGGCTCTTGCAAAAGAGATGGCTGAGGTACGGACTGCTACAAAATCGTGAGTAATATCCGAAGGGGTTCGAGTGGATCCATTTTTTTTACGCCTTCAAAAATCACAAAGACTAGGGGACACTCGGAGTTACAGGGAGATACTTTTAAAACCAATAGGAGAAAATAATTTTTTTTCACTCAAAAAATAGTTAAGCTCTGGAACGCCACTGTCAGAGGATGTGGCAAGACCTGTTTGGTATTCCTGGAGGAAAAGTCCATATTCTTGCTATTGAGATAGCCCTGGGATCGGTAGCATAGAATCTTGCTACTATTTGGGATTCCAGAAAACACACAAAAACACAAACTTTGACAATTTTTGTAATGGTGTGTGCAGAATTGCCTTAGGAATAGGTAATTCAGTCTCCCTAGACCTGTGGTCTCACTAGTGCCGCAATGGACCAGGTGGTGCAAACTTTGTACCAAAGTAGACGACAGCAGAAAAGACCAAGCAATTGATCCTCCAATCTGCTAAGTAACTCCTATCCACCCCAACCAGGATTGATCCCAGCCGCCTGCCCGAGAGTAGACTACCTGGAGAATATCACTCCCTATCCAGGGCAGTTTTATTTGTCATCTTTCCCCTCTACGCCCCACCCTCTTGGACAAACCATGCAAAATCTCATATTCTTCCTAAGTCTCAACACGAAGTTCTAAACCAGTGTATCGTCAACTGTGTGCCTCCTGAGATTTCAGGTGTGCCACGAGACCCTGGGGAGGAGAGGCGCTGGCTGACTGCCTACATGACGTTACCTCTCGCCGCGAGACCTACATAACGTGCCTCTCGCAACGAGAGGCACATCCTATAGGCAATCAGGCGGCGCCAGCACGTCTCCACGCGTCTTCCCTGCCGGCCCACTGGCGGCTCAGGGCCCATCTGGAGGGCCTTTGCGGACGTCAACGCAATGATGTCAAGCACGCGACATCATTGCGTTGGACGTTCACACACTTCTGGATGTCTCGAGCCACGATCACTACGTTTGGCGTGCCGCGGCTCAGCAAAGTTTGCAAGCCACTGTTCTAAACTATATTTGCGCTTCCAGCAAAGTGGACCCTGAACGAGACCACCAACTCATTTCATATAGGCCGCCAAACAGATCTATCAGACGGAAATGAATTTTTGGTCGCTGCCAGCCCGAACTGGATGTAAATCCGTGACAAAAGACCCAAACAGAGAAAATGGTGACAGTCAAAAAGATTCTACGACCCAAGTCTGTCTACTACAGTGGTCTCCCACTCAAACCCTTTGCAGGGCCACATTTTGGATTTGTAGGTACTTGGAAGGCCTCAGAAAAAATAGTTAATGTCTTTATAGTTTATAAATCTTTCCTTTTAGCTAAGTCTTAATAATAATATTGTAATTTATAGCTAAAAGAGACATAGGATCAAGAAACGGTTTTATTTTATTTTTGTGATTACGATAAACATACCGAGGGCCTCAAAATAGTACCTGGCGGGCCGCGAGTTTGAGACCACTGGTCTACTATGTCTTCTTCTCTCTTAAATTGGTGCTAAGACATATTTAAATCTCCAAGATATATCAAACACCTTTTATATGTTGGTCGATAAACCACGTATCTTCACACCTCATTCGTATCTTATTTTAAAGAACTTCTTCAACTCGATCCTCAGCAAGGCCACCTTCCCACTCCGCGTTCACTCATAGTGGGTGGCTTTATGCCTCAAATCGTCATTGGATCGTTCATTCTTTTGTTTTTTTGTTTTTTGTCTTTATAAATTTTTCTTTCCGTTTTCATTTTCCTCTTGTCTTTAATATTTATAAACTCTAATATCAACCTTAAAATGTTTATACTTAGCTTCTGGTCTCAATTCAAAAAAGGGAGATAAACCACGTAATGGTCTGTTCATGGTGAGGGAGCGATAGCCTTGAGGAAACCGCTGGTAACACATGGGTGAAACATGCCGGTTTATCTCCCTTTTTTGAATTGAGACCAGAAGCTAAGTATAAACATTTAAGGTTGATATTAATAAAAGACAAGAGTAAAATGAAAACGGAAAGAAAAATTTATAAAGACAAAAAACAAACAAACAAAAAAACTGAATGATGAACAATGACAATGAACAATGAACGATCCAATGACGAATTGAGGCATAAAGCCATCCACTATGAGTGAACACGGAGTGGGAAGGTCGCCCTGCTGAGGATCGAGTTGAAGAAGTTGTGAAGATATGTGGTTTATCGATCAACATTGTTTGGTTCTTCTCCCTTAAGACATTCTAGGTGCTCTTCCAATGTGAAAGCTTCCAAAAACTTGTGCCAGTTCCCTAAGCCATCCTCGCCCAATTTCATATTCTGGGTCCGTCAGTGAATATTCTGCCAGACCACCGAACCTTCCCCTCTCCTCACCATAGCTGGGTTGCCCCTATTTCCTGCCACGGCATACCTGAAGGCGAGACACTGGTGTCAATGCCCACATCCACTCTGGAATCGGGAGAGTTGTTCCCGCCTCCATCCTGGAAGGTCCTCTCCATCTCATCCTCTTCCTCCTCCTCAGCGGAGCCCTGCTGGTAGGTCATAGCTGGCAGCATCTCGGGAGTCAGGCACGGCCCGTCCGACTCCACCTCCTCGCACTTAATCTCCATAAGCTCCGGGTGCCGAGTGTGGCCAAAAGGAAGAGCCGAGGGGGTAAAGTGGTGGTGGTGGAAGACACCGTCCACCATACCGCCTGGCACCAGAGCCGGTTGAGGGACCACGCCTCCGCCCAGGGCACTGTACGACATGGAGGGCCGGTTGGTCAGCACCCGGTCCATCACATCGAAGAACTTCCAGGTGCGACCCCCTCTCAGTGTCTTGTGGTTGTCCTTGATGCGCCGGTATTCCAGCTTCATCTTCTTGATCTTCTCCCGGCACTGGTCGCCCGTGCGGTGAATGCCCTTCTCCCGCAGTACCTCGGCGATACGGTTGAAGACGTGCTGGTTCCTCAGGCAACTCTCCAGCTCCATCTGCACGGAGTCGTCTGCCCACAGCTGGAGCAGCTCCACCACCTCTGGGTCCGACCAGTTGCTGCCCCTCTCGTACTTCTTACCACGGAAATCCATGCCGGGGGAGGGGGGGTGAAGACTGAAGAGCCACGTCTAGTTCCACCAATGCACAAACTCTGGTTTTTGGAAATGCGGCGTGGCAAGCGGTGGGATAAACATCAGCTCTGGATTCTCCATCACAAGAAGTTGACTAAATATGCAAAGCCGCTCCTTTTCCACTGTAAAACTAGGTTTGCTGTTTTCTGAATGAAAAAGTTGTTTCTAGCCACATGTAAAAAAAAAAAAGGCAGACTGGGGCACAGGATGAATTTACTGCATTACCCTGCACAAATGTTCTTTTCCCTTCCAATTTTACTTAATGTTGCCCAGTGGCTAATCAATCCTCAGCTACTTGTTTAACCCAGATTTGATGCTGTTGCTTGGAGTTGATCAATAAGACTCCGCACACTAGCCCTGCCACGTCCCGGGCCGGCCCGGTTCCACCACCCTCCTTGCCCGGCACGGCCCGGCTCGGCACGGCTCCGCCGCAGAAAGGACCCGACTCGGGCCAGCAGCCGCGGCATTTCTCGCCTTTCACATCCGGGTTGACGGCACATGCGTGCTATCCCTATTCCGGGATAACTTTGGTCCGTGTCAGTCATCGCTCGCGGCCGGGCTGGGCCAGTCCTCCCTTCCCCTCCCCCTCACGCGGGCTCCGCTGCGCCCTCTGCCGGCCCGAGCGGAGAACGCCGGCAACCGTGTGGCGCTGTCCCCACCGCAGGTGGGGGGAGTGTGTGTGTGGGGGGGAGTGACTGTGTGTGCAGGGGGGGGGAGTGTGACTGTGTGTGCAGGGGGGGGGAGTGTGACTGTGTGTGCAGGGGGGGGGGAGTGTGACTGTGTGTGCAGGGGGGGGGGGGAGTGTGACTGTGTGTGCAGGGGGGGGGGAGTGTGACTGTGTGTGCAGGGGGGGGGGAGTGTGACTGTGTGTGCAGGGGGGGGAGTGTGACTGTGTGTGCAGGGGGGGGGAGTGTGACTGTGTGTGCAGGGGGGGGGGAGGGTGACTGTGTGTGCAGGGGGGGGGGGGAGTGTGACTGTGTGTGCAGGGGGTGGGGAGTGTGACTGTGTGTGCAGGGGGGAACCCTCCGGGTACCAGGAGAGCCGGGTATTCCTATTAAATTCTTGGGCTGGGGATCTTCTAAGAAACGCTAATGATGCGCGGATAATTCGACCAAGACATGCTCCGAACGGTGGGTGCAAGGGCTGGAGGACCAGAAGCCGTCACTAGGGGGCGAAGGAGGGAGCCCCTTCCATTGATGCAGCTGGCCCCTGTTGATTCTGGGGCTTGAATCAACACAATGTCGTGCTGGTTTACAAAACAAAGCTATAAACCAGCAACAGATGAACTTGAGAGAGTTGAATCGAGGGAGAACGCTAGACATGGTATAAGCTAATATTTCACTCCAAATCGTTTGTAAACACATCCCTTTACCGATGGAAAATCAAAGAAGCCTACTATCTCTGGATGTTTCCTGTTTACAAATACGAACTGATCGAAAAGAAAACTTGGCAGCAGTCCGAGTTGAAAAGGCTTACAACAAAACTTGAAAATCACTCTGGTCTCCATAATCTGTGATAATCTTGCAATATGTGATCCAGTTCGTTTCAGTCCCAAAATCAACCTTACCGCATCATTTTAAACGGTCTGCAACCTTTTTATGTTTTGCTTCGAGATCAAAGATAAAGAATAATCCAATGAACTCAAGATGACAATCTTAACAAAACAAAATGGGACTTTATCGTTCTCAATTTCTGTAAAAGAATGTAGGATTTTTTTAAGAAGACCAGTAATGTGGAAATCAAAAGATAGTTTTGCGATCAAGGTAAACTCTCAAAATTTTTATAGTTGGCAAGATGGAATAGGTATTACCGTTCAAATTTAAAGAGTTCGCCCCCGATCGCTTCAGATGGAGATGCCAAGAAAAATGTCTTAGCAGGATTGAGTTTAAGCCTAAAATCAGTCATCCAGACTTCCACAGCTTGGGTTTCAGCAAAACCTTTGATAAGGTTCCCACATAGGTAACTTAAGTAAGTCAAGGTGGGCCTTAATGTGCTTGACTGGCTTAGAAACCAGCTGAGTGGAAAGCCACAAAGGGTAGTGGTAATAAGTGGACTTCATTCGGAGAATAAGGTCATTGCAGTAGGATTCTTTGTAATATTTTTGTAAATAATTTTGTAAAAGGGCTTTCTGGTAAGGTTCTCTTTGCCGATAATACCAGAATCTGCAACTGGATCTACGCTCTACCTGGGGTTTTATTCTTTGGGATCTTGCCAAGTGCTTGTGTCCTGGGTTGGCCATTGTTAAGAGCATAAGACTTGCCATACTTGAAGGTCCATCAAGCCCAGTATTCTGTTTCTAACAGTTGCCAACCCCAAATCCCAAGAACCCAGCTAGATTCCAAGTAGTAAAACAGATTTATCCTAGGAATAAGCAGTTGATTTCTCCAAACCATCTCAATAATGGCCTATGGATTTTTCTTTTTGGAAATTATTCAGACCTTTTTTAAAACCCTGCTAAGCTAACTGATTTCACCACGTTCTCTGGCAACAAATTCCACAGTTTAATTACACATGTGAAGAAATATTTTCTCTGGTTTGTTTTAACTCTTAGTTGCTTCATTGCATGGCCCCCACTGCTAGTATTTTTGGAAATAAGATACAAGGCTTGATTGACCTTAAGTCCGTCCCAGTATGGTAACTCTTATGTTCGGGTCATAGGGAAATAATGGCCAATAGGAAAAGAAGGAGGTGATGGTGCCTTTATACGAGCCTCTGTTGAGTTCTGTCTACAATTCTGGAGACCCTACCTTCAAAAGACGTGAACAGAATGGAATCGATCCAGAGAGCTGCTACAAAAAATGGTCAGTGATCATCATAAAGTGCTTGGGGACAGACTTGAAGATCGATATGTAGGCTTTGGAAGAAAAGACAGGAGAGATATGGTAAAAACATTTCAATATCTCCATGGCATAAATCAGTGGAGGACCACCAGGCCAATCGGGTTTTCAGGCTAGCCCTAATGAATATGCATGAGAGAGTTTTGCATAGAATGGAAGTGACAGGCATGCAAATCTGCTCCATGCATATTCATTAGGGCTAGCCTAAAAACCCTATTGGCCTGGTGGTCCTCCAGGACAGGGTTGGGAACCACTGGTATAAATAACAGGTGGCAAGTCTCTTTCAATTGAAAGGAAGCACTAGATCAGGGGTAGGCAATTCCGGTTCTTGAGAGCCAGAGCCAGGTCAGGCTTTCAGGATCTCCACAATAAATATGCATGAGATAGATTTGCATCTCAAGGAGGCAGTGCATGCAAATCCATCTCATACATATTCATTGTGAATATTCTAAAAACCTGACCTGGCTCCGGCTCTCGAGGACCGGATTTGCTTACCCCTGGTGTAGATGGACAGACGGGATAGGCTAGATGGCTTTATCTGCTGTTATCTTGTCTGTTTTCGACATAGAAGAAGTCATAGGTGTGGGGATCTCTGACTGTCACACACTGGACGAACAGGTGGGGTGGGGCGGGAAGGGCGAGAGACCTCACATTACATCATATAAGACAGGGGTGTCAAAATCCCTCCTCGAGGGCCGCAATCCAGTCGGGTTTTCAGGATTTCCCCAATGAATATGCATGAGATCTATTTGCATGCACTGCTTTCATGGTATGCTAATAGATCTCATGCATATTCATTGGGAAAATCCTGAAAACCCGACTGGATTGCGGCCCTTGAGGAGGGACTTTGACACCCCTGATATAAGGCTTACACTCTGCAAACACCTTTCAAGTTCTATGTGGATTACAGCAAGAGTAGGAGGCCAGACAGCCCCCAGCAAATGATACAAATAAGAAATAGCAATTAAAATTTCATTAATAAATTAAAAATTTTAATTAGGAATTTAAAATGGGTTTAAATTTGAGAATGTATTGAGGTTTATAGTAGAACATGTATTTTGGAGGAATAATAGAACAACTTTTGACTAATATTTTTATAAATTTAATTGTTACGAGTTAATATGTATCATATTTTTGTAAACTTGGTTATTTGTATAATTCCTTTAATAAAATGTTATACATTGAAAAGGGGAGGGGAAAGGGAGGTAAGGGGTAGTAGGGGGTTGATTGGGATCATATGAAAATTTATTTTGAAGGAATGCTAGAAATATTTATGTAAATATATTTGTAATGCTAATTGAAATGAAATCTATTTGTATTATATTTCCTTCAATAAAATGTTATAAATTAAAAAAAAAATAAAGATAAGTTTTCAAAAGCTGGCTAAATAAAGAAACACTTCATATTGACCTTATATTAGGAGGAAGAGAGTTCCATATCAGAGGTGGGTAGAGGGTCATGGATTCGATATACCGCTTCTCTGTGGGTACAACCAAAGCAGAGGTCTGATATGGAAACCATGAAGTAAAACCAACAGCAATAGAGAGAGGGAGGGGGGGGGGGTTTGGACTGGAGAACAGCGGAATAAAATCATTTAAATCATGCTTTTTCAGAAAAGAGTTAGCCAGGTTTGCTGGCGTTATTCATTGTTGCTTCTCCATTACTTATGGGTTTTGCTAAGGGTGAATTAATAGCTTCCTTTATTCATTTTCAGTTGTACACATTTTAAAAATATAACAGCCAACAATCAGAGAATCCCAATCCCTCCTCATCTCACCAAGAAGCTTTGAGGTATTTAACCTGCAGTCAAGGCAGGTGGATATGTCTTAACCAAGATAATTCTTGCCTTATGGCAACCTCAATATGGCTATTAGAAGGCGGCTGAGTATGTGATACAGAAGAAAGAATTATTTAAAAAAATTACTTTGTCCTGGGATGGATAAACAGTGCTTTGCTCTGAAGGGGCCCCATTTCTGCAATTCAGTGCCTCTAGGTTAAGGGGGCCTGCCCACACCCCAAAAGCAAGCAATTAAATACCTGGTTTAAGTTGATAAAGTATCTGCAAGTAATTCTCCCAGTGGCAGCATACTGCAGCTTGAAACCTTATGACTCACTGCTTCAAGCAAGAGGTTAAGAAGAGCCCGTTTGGGATCCTTTTATCTGCCACAATATCCGGGATGAAGCGAGGAGATACCAGCTGTTATGGCAGGATTCTGTCAGGAGAGGGCACTCTGCACCTTGATTAAAATCTGCATCACTTGCTCCAGGAAGGAGGCTGTGAAGGGGTAGTTTTATAAGGTATAAGAATGTGCTAAAAACAACAGTGCATATTAACGAAAAACAGAGGGAATAAATTGATCCCGAATTTCAGAGGAAAAGGGGAGAAAGAGTAGGAGAAGAGAAAATTAAGAAATCCCTTGCAGAATGAGTTTCTAGGATGTGTTCATTAATTAGCAAATCTGAATCCTTGTCAGAGTCCTCATGTCCACCCCTCCCCCCCAAAAAAATCCTGAAAATTTGACACAGATAAGTCCTCAAACAAAATGCTATTGGGAATCCACACCAATATAATAATCTCATAAGCCATATGGGTCCAGAAAAAGGAGGACGGATTAAGACATCGGGGTTTTACTTCTGTTGAAAAGCAATGGAAGTTAAACCCAGATGACTCAATCCGTCCTCCTTTTTCTGGACCCATATGGTAACCCTAATTGTAGTAATCCTGAAAACCTAACTAGCTAGGTATTTTTCCAGGAGAGGGGTTGAGAAGCACTACTATAGTGTCCTCAGGGAGAGGGAAGAGAGTATGCCTTCCAGCCTGTGATCTGCAGCAAGTCTCCAATATCCTCCAGATTTGCTTAACAGGTCAATGTAATCCTAGGTTTACACATGCCATCCATTGTCTTGCTTTTACAAGTGAAAACTACAATTTCCAGCATGCAATGGGGTAAACCCCAAACTGGATCAACATTTGGGGAATATCTGGGACTAGCAAGCAGAGCCTGGAGGCGGGTCTAGGGGGGAGGGGGGGGGGGGGGGGGTCAGTATTTTCCATTTGGAAAATCTGGTAACCCTAGCCTGACAGAGATGGCAAAACATAGCATGACAAACATAGGACCTGTTTACAAAGCCACGGCTTTGTAAAACAGTTCCATAGTATTACAAGCGTGGCTAACTTATTTTCCTATATAGAATAATTGTATAAATGGGTATAATTATGAGCATTTGCACTGATCTAAGGGCTTACACTTAAATGCCAGAGATGCTCATGTAACTTATAGAATTCTCTAAGTTTTCTGAATAAGTAGAAGTCCCGCCCATACTCCGCTGGGTCAGACCAATGGTTCATCAAGCCCAATCGCCTGTTCTCACAGTGGCCAATCGATGTCTCTAGTACCTGGCCAAAACCCAAGGAATAGCAACATTCCAGAATCCCAAAGAGTAACAAGATTCCAGAATCTCAAATAGTAGCAACATTCCATGCTACCGATCCAGGGCAAGCCGTGGCTTCCCCCATGTCTTTCTCAATAACAGACTATGGACTTTTCCTCCAAACCTTTTGTAAAACCAGCTACGCGCATAATCAGCGTGCACATGTTCGCGACCACCTCCAAATTGCCTAGGCACTTAAAAATGGCAGCCAGCAATGGCAATGGAAGTAAAACCCGGATGTCTCGATCCGTCCTCCTTTTTCTGGAGCTATATGGTAACCCTAGCCCAGGGTCCTTGCATCACCTTGTCCAATCTCCTCTAAGATGTGCTAGCCTCTTTATGAGTAAATAAGAGCTCAGAGTTTCTCTCATTCACTGAAACAGGAGGCTTAGTCTGTCCTTAAATATTATTAAAGGCATTAAAAAAAAAAAAAAACCCAAAGAAAAAACCCTGGCAGCCCAACCATGGCCAAATCTGTCCTGGGCCTCTGCCCTTATAAGTACAGTCAGATACCTGTGTCTAGGGTCACTGTTACCAGAAGAAAGTATTTCCCGTCCACATTTCTCTTTTTATCATCTTTCCTGGCCCCTGTTGACAGATTGTCTAGGGAAATTGTTTATGGAGCTTCTGAAGTTCGGGACTTGGTGAAAACCGGCCAGGAGACAAACCTTAAACCTTCACTAAGAAATGCAAAGTGTACACGTGGTTTTTTTTTCTGGGCTTTGTTTTCCGACAGCCTCTCGAGTCCAGCGCTCCCACCTCGCCCAGCTAAATTTTAAACAGATTCTTCGGTCCCAACTGTATCCAGCTGTCATTTATGCGGCTTTCATCCTGTTAAAAATGTTATCGCTGCCTGGCTTTGGTGTTTAACGGAAACAGTTTGAGATATGGTGTGACGACAATGACTATGGTGCGGCAGTGATCTGTGCCTGTATCTCTGGGTATCATCACAAGATTTGATAGGCATGAAAGGAATGCAGTCACCTAGAGGTTAATTTTTTTACAGGGCCTTAAAGTTAGGTGCTGGAAGGATATGCACTAAGGAAGGCTTTCTATAAATGGCACCAAGTTTTGGGCCTTGAAAAAATTGGCCCAGAATAACACTTAGAGACAACGGTGTGGTAAGGCGGCAGAGGGCAGAGCGCCCCTGGCCAGTAGCATAATGAGGGTAAGTGGCACACCTCCCCCATCCTTTTCTTGTCTGCCCCCTTCGAGCAGTATCGCGAACTCGCTGCCCACTTCGGGTCAGCTCTCCCGCTTGACGTCAGTTCCAAGGTACAGGACCCGGAAGTGACGTCGGAGAGAGCCAACAGCGACGTCTCAAGGAGGCAGTGCATGCAAATCCATCTCATGCATATTCATGGTGGATATCCTGAAAACCTGACCTGCCCGTGGCTCTCGAGGACCAGAATTGCCTGCCCCTGGCCTAGTAGTTAGAGCAGAGGTGTCAAAGTCCCTCCTCGAGGGCCGCAATCCAGTCGGGTTTTCAGGATTTCCCCAATGAATATGCATGAGATCTATTTGCATGCACTGCTTTCCTTGTATGCTAATCGATCTCATGCATATTTCATTGCCCCGGGTACATAACAAGTACCTGTCTAAAAATACGTCAACTGCTTTAATTGTAACCACCCAGAAAAAGCAATATATCAAGTCTGATCCCCAACTTGTTTACATAGTGGGGGAAGGACAGGAGACCTATATAAGGCTCGCCATGGGTTTTTTTTTTTTGTCCTGGCACTTTGACTGTGAAGCTCTCACAGAGACAGTGAGGAGTCAAAGCCAGCCTGCAACCTCGCAGTTGTGACTTTCATTCAGGTCTCTGACATACAGTAGATTTGGAATCATTTCGTGTCATCCACAAATCTGATCACCTTACTCGTCCAAGACATTTATGTTAAACAGAACAGGTTCTGGTACAGACCCTCGGGATATGTGTAAATTAAGTCTGTAACAACCGATGCAACGCTCTGCTATATACTGGGTAGTTATTTCTTGCTGGTAGTCTTTGTATTGGCGTTGCCAAATGTTCCAAATGACCTGGGAAAACCTACGCCGGTCCGGGTTTTACCCCACTGAGTGACTCTCTCTAATGCCCTGGTCCCATCTGGCAACACTACCGTGCGACGTTTCCACTGCTTACGTATCTTCCCTAATAAAGTTTTGCCTTCAAAAATAGTTCCACACAGTTTTGTTGAATCCAGCACGAGTCCTCCAGGTTCAGGGACCAATACGTGCAGTGAGGTTTGATGCTCTCCTCAGCCTTTAATCTGCATTATTTGTCCCTTAACATGTGTTAAAAGGAAATAAAGAATCCCCGATAGGAAAACAGCCAATCAATAACAATGTCAAGCAGATTGTAAATATCCGTTGAGTCAATCCTTACCAACCCCACTCAGCTTTTACATACTGTATATAAAAAAAACCTGAATGGTTTATAGAGCTGAGTGGGGTTGGTAAAGATTGACTCAACGGGTATTTACAATTTGCTTGACATTGTCATTAAAGGGAATTAATATTTGGTACCATTGAAGGCATATTAATGAGATGCAAATGTATGCAACAGCTCATTACTTTGCAAATTTAATAATGTGTTGTGGTGAATACTTCAAGCCACGTTGTTCCTGGAAAATGGCTGGTGATACTTTTCGATCCTGGGAGCTTTGGGCTGCAAATCTGTTGCCCCATATTGCCAGGCAGGAGTCGGCTGAAGTATCTGTCCTATACCTAATGCCCCCTTTTGCTAACCCCTCTCCAGATGGTCCCCTAGCTCAAGACCTTCTGCCCCAAACAATCCCCTTCCCCTACTTTCCCAACCCTTATTAAGGACCCCCCCCCCGCCTACCTGGTAAATTCCAGAGGGTCTATTGGTGCTGAGACAGCAGCAAACTGTAGTTGCTCCTGTCCCTTCCAGCACAGGGTTCAAAATGGCACTGGTGACCCCTAGCAGTAGTCTCAAGGAACTACCACTAGTTGTCAAGCTACTATATAAGGGCAAAATTTAATATTTAAAAGTGTAATATCCAATTATATATTTTTACAGAATTATTCCCAGATACAGTTTAAGGATAAATTAATTTAATTAAGCAAATATTTGGAGGAGCATTGGGGTCCTTTGAAAGTTGAGAGGAGGCAGAAGGCTGCCTAGAGCACTAGCCCTGCCTAGTTCTGGCTGTGTCCCCCAAACTGGCATTCAGGAGGGAATTGTAAAAAATTCACTCAACTCTTCCAAAATGATTTCCTTGGAAGTACTTTAAATCCATTCAGTTATTTCAGTTTGACCCGCCTAGGCCAAAGCAGTAAGGGTCTCAGACACAGAATCGTCCCCTTTCCTCCCTGATGACATGATAGAGTGGCTGTTTCATGTCCTTAGGCCTTCCACCTCAGAAATGGCTGCATATACGTTTCTAATCTGCACTGATACAGCAGCTCACTTTCGCCCTCGTTTTGCAAACCCTGTTCGAGTCTGATATGTGGATGAACTGGCACTTAAATGTTTATCTTGCATAAACATCTAATTCCCCATTTTACAAAGCCTGGGCTATGCACATATTAGAACCAAGTGTAGTCAACAACAGAGAGGCTCTAGATTTGCACCAAAAATGATACCCAAAACGCTGATCACACCCAAGGTCCCAAGAAAAAAAAAAAAAAAATTCCTTTATTAAAACAAACACCTGATGTGGTCCACATTTCGCCCTCTCCTGGGCTGCTTCAGGGGGTCAGTGCTAGTTAATAAAATGCTCAGAAAGTACTACTCTTTTAGCAGCATTGATGTAAAGTTTTCCAGCTGGGTGGTGGACCATGTCAGGTGTTCGTTTTAATAAAGGATTATTTCTTTCTTGGGACCTTGTGTGCAATCTGCTTCTTTTGTGGCATCATATAAGACCCAAGTGCATCCAGATGGCATTGAGGCATGATCTGGGTATGATTGGGGTGAGACAAAGGCTTGGCAAGTTCATAGACATTTATCCCCCATTTCAGAAGGGGACTTATCGTTTATGTCCTAAAGGATTAGGAGTTATACCTGCTACCAAGTACATTTAGATTTGGTAAATAGCTGCTATTAAGCCCCTTAATTCTCCAGATTTTTTTCTCCTCAAATGCCAAAGAAGAGAAACCATAAGAACATAAGAATTGCTCTACTGGGACAGACCGAAGATCCATCAAGCCCAGTGGACAACCCAGGTCCCAAGTACCTGGCAGAAACCCAAGGAGTAGCAGCATTCCAGAACTGAGATTGTGATGTCATAATGCCTCATTCCACCAATGCCCGAGAGCCAACCTCAGCAATGATGTCACAATAGCTTTATTGTCCTATACTTGGCTCACATAAGAATTGCCCTACTGGGACATACCGAAGGTCCATCAAGCCCAGTGGACAACCCAGGTCCCAAGTACCTGGCAGAAACCCAAAGAGTAGCAGCATTCCAGAACTGAGATTGTGATGTCATAATGCCTCATTCCACCAATGCCCGAGAGCCAACCTCAGCAATGATGTCACAATAGCTTTATTGTCCTATACTTGTCTCACATAAGAATTGCCCTACTGGGACACACCGAAGGTCCATCAAGCCCAGTGGACAACCCAGGTCCCAAGTACCTGGCAGAAACCCAAAGAGTAGCAGCATTCCAGAACTGAGATTGTGATGTCATAATGCCTCATTCCACCAATGCCCGAGAGCCAACCTCAGCAATGATGTCACAATAGCTTTATTGTCCTATACTTGTCTCACATAAGAATTGCCCTACTGGGACACACCGAAGGTCCATCAAGCCCAGTGGACAACCCAGGTCCCAAGTAGCTAGCTAGATCCCAATTAATAAAACAAATTTTATGCTGCTTATCCTAGAAATAAGCAGTGGATTAATGGCTTATGGATTTCTCTTTTAGGAACTTATCCAAACCTTTTTTTTAAACCCCGCTAAGCTGATTTCACCACATTCTCCAGCAATGACAGGAAATGCCTGGTAATGTTTCTAAGATTGCAAAGATAACAGGTTATGTGCTGGCTTTGAGTCCGTCGATATTGTTTAGGTTTATTTTTCTAAAATAGATATTTATGCTGCTTGCACTCAGTGCTTAAATGTTCCTTTCTCCTGTATTTTGGAACAGTCTGGAAATCAGCAGATTCTGTTCTAAACACTGGCGAAACTCGAGACACTCCGAGCTGCGGGTCCCAATTCCAACTTCTCCAATCTATCTAAAAGGGGGCTGCAGATGAAAGTATTTATATAAGGTCCTAAATCCACATTATTTTTCCATGCCCTTGGCTTATCCTGCACTTCCTGTTTTTTGATTTTTTTTTTTTTTTTTTTCTCCCTCTGGCACTTTTAATGGGGATAGAAGAGAGATTTTCTTCCATGCTCAGTGAATCCTGCTGAGAAACAGTTCCTGCCAAGAAGATGTTTACATTTCTCTCTGTCTCCGTTGGTGCCAGCTGGGTTTTCACAAAGCAACTGGGGGTCCCACTCTCCTCCAAAACATCAGAAAGAAAGAGCAACCCCTCCTGGGGAGCAGGGAATTAACAAGGATGCACCCCCCTCCCCCTCCTATTCCCCCATGCTCTCACCCTTTCAGAACCTGTGTATATACGTAATTAGTGGACGCCTCTGGCCTGCATGCAGCTGGTGAGAAAAAGAGAGACTCCCACAGTCCAGAGGATGTGCAGAGGGCTGAAGGTTTGTTTATGCTCTTCTTTATTAAAAAAAAAAACAAAAAACAACCCACTGAAAATTAGCCCAATTTCTGAAAGCATCTACTGTACCACACTTCTGCAGTGCTAATGGCACAAACAATGCTGCATCTCATCAGAACAAACCGAGCTGCGCTGTATAAATTAATACCAGCGGTTTCTCCGTCTCCTTTTTCCCAGGCAACTTCCAGTAAGGGGAAAGTTCTGTAAACGAAGCCTTCATTAGCGTGAATGTAGGCGCCCTAAGTTAAGAGGGAAACGCCATTTGAAATGGTATTTAAATGAAATTTCAAAGAGCCTTAACGCCACGGTAGGCGCGGCTAACATCGGAAGTGGTGTTAGGCATGATAAGGGTTACCAGACATACCGGCTCCGGCATTTACACCAGCTTTGGTCCGATCCGCCCATGCAAATGAGGGGAAATGGCGTGCATAAGCAGGAAGCCATCGATTCACTAAGCCGAAGAAGAAACGCCGATTGGGTTTGCCGATCCGACAAGAAGCTGAGGTCCAGTCGCTTTACTATCCTTGCCGACTCTCCTGCCCTCTTCCACCCTGAAATATCAGTATCGAGGTTACAACCATCAAAATTAAAAATAAGACTAAAATGTGCGCAAGAATATTCTGTTAAAAAGCGCATTGTGAGCCCACGGGTTTAAAGCGTGTTCTGTTCGATAATCTGGCTGCGCAAAATAATCCGCTGCCTCGGTCACAAATCCTTCTTTTTAAAAAATGTCCAACTCGTAGAGCCAACAAATGTAAACGGCAGCCACCCCTCCCCCTCCCTTTCTTTTGAGCTCGCTTGCGCTTTGCCGCCGCCGACGTGCGGAAAGAAACCCCGCCCACTAACTACGGTAGTAAGGGCGAAGGGCTGGCGCTTGCTTAAACCGCATCAATGAACAAGAAGGATACTCCGCACAAGCGTTTCGTTCGCTCAAACAGCGATCCGTGGGATCGGGAGAGGGCGTGCTTCCGATCAGATCATTTGCGTGCAGAATCTGTGGTGAATCGGTCGCTCGGCACAACTCGGCCAAGAATCGCCCAACCACGATCCAGATCGGTAAGTGGAGTGAATCTAGGCCTAAGTGGTATCCTTTACTTTAATCATTGTACTTCTGTCACGCCTCCCTGTTTGTCCGGTCTTTTGACGTCTACTGTCTATATTTTAACGTTTGTTCTTTTTAAAATCTTTCCCTATTATATTGCTCTTGTACCTCGCTTAGAAGTCTTGATAAGCGACGGTATCAAATTTTTAAATAAAACTTGAATACAGACACATTTATACCATGGTCAATCATCCTACGTAGATACACAAATATAATACAAGTGCTGAATCCTACTTATATGCCCACATAATACCTGTATCGTGTTCTAGGTTGTGTTCCTAATGGGGATTAAGTAGCTATCTCCTCTATGTAAAGGATGGTCTTTATCCCTTCCTTGAACTTTCCGGTGTCCTTTTCTAGTTTGAATTCCTTCGGAAGGAAATTCCACCACCTTGGAGCCATCGCTGAGAAGATTCTTGTCCTAACGCTTTTGCATTTGATGTCTCTGAAGTAGAGTATTTCCAACAGGTATTCTTGGCTCGAGTGCCGGTGTACGGTAATGTAGTCTCTCTGCTAGATACTGCGGTTCCAAGAGATGAACGATTTTGCGCGTCGGCAGCAAGATCTTGAATTTCACCCGGCTTTCAATCGGGAGCCAGTGTAACTCTTTCCGAAGCGGGGGTGGCACTCGTCTGTGTGCATTGATTTGCACGCACAACTTAAGGCACCGATAAACATAATTTTTTTTTTTTTGGGGGGGGGGAAATGCACACTAAGCTAATATTCCGTAAAAGTCATTCTGTGCAGGGCACCCTTTACAGAACTTGGGCTTAGCACAGATCATCCCGGTCAGAGGCATAGCAAGGGTGAGAGGCGCCCAGGGCGGTGGTGGACCCCCCTTGCTCCCCCTGCTGCGCGCGCCCCCCCCCTTCTCGTTCCCCATACCTTTAACTTCTGCTACGCGAGCAGCGTGCCTGCGTTGGGGTTGGCTCACCCTTTGACATCACGTCCTAGGCGTGGCGCCCAGAAGTGACATCAGAGAGAGCGCACGTTACATGCACCAGAGAAGAAAAAAAAAGGCACAGTTGAAGGCATGGGACGCACACACGTGGCAGAGAGAGGAGCGGGGCGGGACGACGACAGAGAGAAGGGTTGCCGGCACCCCTAGAAAGACGGTGCCTGGGGCAGACCGCGCCCCTCCCCCTTAATACGCCACTGATCCCTGCGCCTAACATTGCACATCCTTTGTTGAATTTTCTCCTTTCCGGACAAGATGGAGAGGCCGCTCTAAAAATCACCCCGACCCTCTAAAAGTTAAAAGCATTCTGCAAAACTGGAACTTGTAAAAACAAAAGCATCGACTCCAAACTAACAAAGTCCCAGGAGGCCAGTTATTGAGAAACTTGGTCCAGTTAGCCTGCAGTCTCTGGCACAGACGGAGTCAAACACATACAGGCGGTCACGTATACACAAACACACGCATGACTGGTGACTTACTGTGGATGGTAGTAGGTGGAGCCGCTGAAGCCCAGAGGCAGACACACGCTCTGATATCTACATAGGTACATATAAAGGACATCATTTATTCATATATTCATGTTCATTTCATATTGCACTTTTTTCCCCAGGGTAAAATCACACGACAGGTGTCATAAAAGATCTGTCATGTGCTCTGAAAACAAATACAACATGCATAATGAAGCAACTTGATGGGCTAAAAAGGCATACACCATTGTGCATAGGGTTACCAGATTTCGTAAGCAAAAGAAAAAAAAAAAAGATGACATCTGGCCCCGCCCCATTCTACTCCTCCCCCTTTCCAGCCTGCCTCACTCTGGCCCGTTTTGCCGCCAGCCCTTCCTTCCACAAACTTCATCTCTTCTTCCCCAAGCTCGGGTTGCATCAGAGTATGAATGGGTAGAGCCACTGACCCTCGAGCCCTGCATTGAAGAATATTATAAGAACATAAGCAATGCCTCTGCTGGGTCAGACCTGAGGTCCATCGTGCCCAGCAGTCCGCTCACGCGGCAGCCCAACAGGTCCAGGACCTGTGCAGAAAGCCTCTATTTATACCCCTCTATCTTCTTTTCCAGCAGGAAACCGTCCAATCCTTTCTTAAATCCCAGTACCGTACTCTGCCCTATTACATTCTCTGGAAGCGCATTCCAGGTGTCCACCACACGTTGGGTAAAGAAGAACTTCCTAGCATTTGTTTTGAATCTGTCCCCTTTCAACTTTTCCAGATGCCCTCTTGTTCTTTTATTTTTTGAAAGTGTGAAGAATCTGTCCCTCTCTACTCTTTCTATGCCCTTCATGATCTTATAAGTCTCTATTTGTCCTTTTTCCATTTCCTGAATGAATTTTTCTTATTGCCTATCGCTTCCTTCACTATTTTAGTCAGCCATACTATTGGTGTAGAAGGACTGAGGTTGAGATTGGCATGACAGTCTCTGGTCTCCAGAGTAGATATTGTGATGTCATAATGCTTTATTCCACCAATAAGAGCCAACCTCATCAGTGATGTCACAATGGGTTCATTATCCTTTACTTGGCTCACATAAGAATCAGAGTATGAATGGGTAGAGCCACTGACTATCGAGCCCTGCATTGAAGAATATTGGTGTAGAAGGACTGAGGTTGAGATTGGCATGACAGTCTCTGGTCTCCAGAGTAGATATTGTGATGTCATAATGCTTTATTCCACCAATAAGAGCCAACCTCATCAGTGATGTCACAATGGGTTCATTATCCTTTATCAGAATCAGAGTATGAATGGGCCTAGCCACTGACCCTCAAGCCTTGCATTGAAGAATGCTGGTGTAGAAGGACTGAGGTTGAGATAGACGCTAAAGAATGACAGTCTCTCAATATCCAGAGCAGATAGTGATGTCATAATGTCTCATCCCACCAGTGCCTAAGAGCCAACCTCATTAGTGATGTCACAATGGCTTCATCGTCCTATACTTGACTCACATAAGAATCAGAGTATGAATGGGCCTAGCCACAGACCTTGCATTGAAGAATGCTGGTGTAGAAGGACCGAGGTTGAGATAGACACTAAAGAATGACATGGGATGGTTATCTGCGGGGACGGGAGCAGTGATGAATTTTATCACAATGTCATTCTCTAGAGAGATTCAGAAGTAATAAATTCATGGAATGGCCTCCAGGTGGAGGTGCTGGAGATGAAAGTTATATCTGTGGGATAGAAAGTTTTTTTGTTTTGGTTTTAAGTTCAATATTTATTGATATTTGAAAAAAATTGAGGTACCAGTCAACAGATAACATTCAGGAAGACGTCATCAGAATCAAAAAGTGACAATCAGGGAATGGTTATTACAAAAACGTAGCAGAAACTTGGAAAGCTTGATGAGGAAAAAGGGTAACAGAGGAAAAGCACCCAGGCGTTGAAGAGAAGACAGAGAAAGGAGATAAAGAAAAAGGAGTTTGAAATGGAAAGAGGTTTAGAGGAAGAAGATGCAGAAAGATTTTTTTTTAAATGCTCTAGTACGGATGGAGGAAACAGGAAGCTTTGCATGTGGTCTGGAGAAAGAAGCAAAAGAAATGCGAGAACGTCACAATGTTTATATGAAATTTCACTGAAAAAACAAACAAACAAGGAAACATGGGAAGCGCTGTGCCAGGAAAACTAGACACAAAGAGACAATTTAGCAGGGAGGTTGGATTGGCAGTGGTGGGTTTGGAAATATCTCAAGGCCGTCTCTAACCAGCGACTCTGAATACGAGAATAGGCTTTTCACCTACACCAGGAACATCTCGTCCACGGTTTTCCTTGGCTTCCGGTTTCCTCCTATCCTGTGGAGCTGATGGGTTTCTCTTCTGTTGTTGCTTAATAGCAAGAAACAAAGCGTCGTGCTTTCAGTTCCTTGGCTAGGGTTACCAGATGTTACGTCAGTAAAATCCGGACCCCCCAGACCAGCCTCCATTCTGGTTTCCTTAAATTCCATCAGGGGCTTATGGTTTCAGGGGGTTGAGAGCATGAATGGGGTATAAGTAAGTCAGAACTGATCACCCAGTCCAGGGTGAACCTGATTCAGATGGCAAAACTAGTGAACCCCCATCACCTCAAGGATTTGGGGAAAATACAGAAAAGGATCATTTTACTGGAATATGCTTCAGACCCACAAGAGGGCAGAAGTCCATAACAGGAGCTGTGTAATCTGATCCCTCAGAAGCTGCAGGGGGTGGGTTATGCAAATGAAAGGCTTTCTCTTCTAGCTAAATATCACATATTTACACACATAAATTAATAATATCAGAAAAGCTGAAAGGGAAAAATACGTTTCGGAATGTATTTTAAGTGAGAAGACTGCCTAAATGTATTTCACAGGGAATGCAGATGCTCAGACCATAATGAAAAAGGGTAGAAGGGCACATGGGATCCTGAATTCCGCAATGGAGGGAGATTGGTAGAGGAGAGTCTGTATTGTATGTTTGCATCTGCTTTTGGTCTTGTGGTTTGGTGGCTTAGCTGAACAGAGATTAGATACAACTCTTGACAATAGCAATTGATTTTGCCAGATTTTAAGCAGCAGTTTAATTTCTTGTTCAGGGTAGAAAAGTGAGGCTTTTCTCAATGAGGGAGGCCCAGATAGATTTTGAGTAGCAGCTGGGTCCACCCAGCAAAAGAGGTCACATCTGCAGAGAGGCCTGGTCAGTTCTGGTACTTGTGTTCTTGTAGGCATCAATTCTGTAGCACTCCTGCCTATGAATGAGATTTGGGGCAGGGTAGGAAAACTAGCCATGGGACATAGAAGAGATTTCAGGGTTCTTTAGCTAACTAGTGATACTGTGTTGGGTTTGGTTATGTGATGCTTTATCAGATGTGTAAAAACATTTGTGCTCTTCTTTGAATAATTATATGTCACAGAGTTTAATGCCTCAGCTAGTTAAATTCAATTGGTACTTGCTGTAAACCAGGGGTCTCAAAGTCCCTCCTTGAGGGCCGCAATCCAGTCGGGGTTTCAGGATTTCCCCAATGAATATGCATGAGATCTATGTGCATGCACTGCTTTCAATGTATATTCATTGGGGAAATCCTGAAAACCCGACTGGATTGCGGCCCTCAAGGAGGGACTTTGAGATCCCTGCTGTAAACATATAGCGAAATAAATTGTAAATACTTCCAGCAAACCTTGTTCACAACCCCAATTGTTTTTGGTTCTGAGGGGAAGAAATGGAAATGCAAAAGAAAGGAAGGAGGTCATGACAGGGAGAGGAAGGCAAGAAAAATGAAATGCAAGAGACAAGAGGAGGAGGAAGAAGGAGACTTGTGATGCTTGCGATTTTCCCCAGGGACTGGAGACTCCGATGTCTTGCTGGCATTATTTCGCTGGAATGGCTGAGAACTGCTGGAGCCACAGGCTAACTAAACTGAGAATAATGCTCGGCCAAATTCCTCCAGTATTAAAAACACATCGCGAGCCAAGAATGACAAGAAATAGAAATAGAAACACTTTTTTTTTAAAATAAACCTATGAAACCATTGGCTGCTATAGCAACATATTGTAATTCTGCCCTGCAAAAATGTGATTTCCTTATGATTTAGCCTCTTGGAAAACTTGAGAGTTAAAACTTTTTTTTCCCAAAGATCTTAGCTAAGGTAGCCAATTATTGTAAGGAGGTGCTGGGCATGTTCACACAGTAAGGTGATGTTTTATCGCCTGCTAGGTATTCCATGATAAGTACTCGCAATGGACATTTTCTGTGGTTTTTCAATTGAGTTTGGGATGTCTTACCAGGTTTCCCTCCCTACCAGCCGTTTTGATTTTCAAGTCAAAACATAACTGGAAGTCAGAAGACTGGAATGCTTTGCTATGAATTGCTTGTTTTGCTTATGCCCCAACATAGCGTTTCCCAACTCGGTCCTGGAGTCTCCCCTTGCCAGTCGGGGTTTCAGGATATCCACAATGAATATGCATAAACATGATTTGCATACACTGCCTCCATTATATGCAAATTTCTTTCATGCATATCCATTGTGGATATCCTGAAAGTCCTGGAGTACCCCCTTTTCCAGTCAGGTTTTCAGGATATCCACAATGAATATGCATAAACATGATTTGCATACACTGCCTCCATTATATGCAAATTTCTTTCATGCATATCCATTGTGGATATCCTGAAAGTCCTGGAGTACCCCCTTTTCCAGTCAGGTTTTCAGGATATCCACAATGAATATGCATAAACATGATTTGCATACACTGCCTCCATTATATGCAAATTTCTTTCATGCATATCCATTGTGGATATCCTGAAAGTCCTGGAGTACCCCCTTTTCCAGTCGGGTTTTCAGGATATCCACAATGAATATGCATAAACATGATTTGCATACACTGCCTCCATTATATGCAAATTTCTTTCATGCATATCCATTGTGGATATCCTGAAAGTCCTGGAGTACCCCCTTTTCCAGTCGGGTTTTCAGGATATCCACAATGAATATGCATAAACATGATTTGCATACACTGCCTCCATTATATGCAAATTTCTTTCATGCATATCCATTGTGGATATCCTGAAAGTCCTGGAGTACCCCCTTTTCCAGTCGGGTTTTCAGGATATCCACAATGAATATGCATAAACATGATTTGCATACACTGCCTCCATTATATGCAAATTTCTTTCATGCATATCCATTGTGGATATCCTGAAAGTCCTGGAGTACCCCCTTTTCCAGTCGGGTTTTCAGGATATCCACAATGAATATGCATAAACATGATTTGCATACACTGCCTCCATTATATGCAAATTTCTTTCATGCATATTCATTGCAGATATTCTGAAAATCTGACTGGCACAGGACTGAGTTGAGAATCTGGCCCGAACCGCCTATATTGTATGCAAATAGATCTCATAAATATATCTCATGCATTTTCATTGGGGGAAATCCTGAAACCCCAACTGAGTTGTGGCCCTTGAGGTTGCCCAGCCCTGAAATAGCCTCACTTCTGGGTCCAAATCCTATGGACTATCTGCAAAACCTAGCTTGGATCACCCAATTAGAGGAGGGGGAAAGAGTCAAGGATGCGACTTTATCCACGGCACCTTCTCTGAGAGCTGAATACAGGAAAGAGAATCCCGTTACTTCATTGCCTGGTTCACTCACTCCCAGGAACCTTGGCTTTGGACGTGGCAGCTCTTAAGAGAATTTATTGCGATTATCGTCAGCTTGAGATGTGGGTCAAGGAAGCAAAATAAAGTTTTGGCACCTCCGACGCACGGTCTCTGGCCAGCGAGCCAGATGTTAAGAAAACCCACTTTCCTTCAGAGTCGATGCAGCATCTCTGGCAGGGGTCAGGAGTTTAGTTTGTACTCAAGCAAAGATTTACTGTAAATGAGACCATGGTTTCGAAATCAGCAGAGTTAGATGACAATAATAATACTGATTAACGTAGAGGAAGAGAAAAAAAAAAAAATCCAGGGGGAAAGTGAGAGAGGAAGGGGAGATTTGGAATGAAAGCGAGACAGATGAAAATAAGTAGAGAGAGAAATGTGGCTTATAAAGGAGAGGCAATAGTGCAGTGGTTCCCAACCCTGTCCTGGAGGACCAGTAGGCCAATCGGGTTTTCAGGCTAGTCCTAATGAATATGCATGAGAGAAATTTGCATATAATGGAAGTGACAGGCAAGCAAATGTGCTCTATGCATATTCATTAGGGCTATCCTGAAAACCCGATTGGCCTGGTGGTCCTCCAGGACAGGGTTGGGAACCACTACAATAGTGTGTCTGAGTTCTGCCGTAACATGTGAATTTCATCTTGAAAATGAAAAATAAAAAAAATTACGTCTCAGGAAATTTTACATGTGGGTTGTCACATCTCACAAAAAAAAAATCTTATATACTCTCTCTTTTACTAAGGTGCATTATGCTTTTTAGCACACGCTCTAAATCAGTGGTTCCCAAACCTGTCCTGGGGGACCCCCAGCCAGTCAGGTTTTCAATATATCCCTAATGAATATGCATGAGAGAGATTTGCATACCTGTCACTTCCATTATATGCAAATCTCTCTCATGCATATTCATTAGGGATATCTTGAAAACCTGACTGACTGGGGGTTCCCCCAGGACAGGGTTTGGGAACCACTGCTCTAAATGCTAACGCTAAATGTTATCCTATGGACGCGTTAGTGGCTAGGGCACGCTAAAACGCTTTGCGCACCTTAGTAAAAGAGGGCCATAGTGTCATCTGCAAATTCTACATCTAACTTGGATTCAGGATTACTACAAGGTGGTAAAGGGGTGCCATATTTGGGGAGGGGGCACCGGCATCCCTCCTCCTCTCCTTTCTCCCTTGCCTCTTCCCATTCCTCCCCTCCACACGTGTGCCCCTTTCCCCTTACCCCATACGTTCTAGTTGACGCCGTTGTTCAACAACGTGCTCTTCATGA
Source organism: Geotrypetes seraphini (assembly GCF_902459505.1). NCBI lineage: Eukaryota > Metazoa > Chordata > Amphibia > Gymnophiona > Dermophiidae > Geotrypetes > Geotrypetes seraphini. The sequence goes on from NC_047102.1 coordinate 10,607,284, forward strand.
CCCCCGTCGGCTCTCCCGCCGACATCTCTTCTGGGCGACGCTTATAGGAAGTGACCTCAGAGGACGAGCCGACGCTGGCCTGACAGCAGCTTGGGGGGTGCTGCTCGCGCCAGGAACATTTCAGAGGTACGGGGGGGGGGGGAAGTGAAGTGGCACATGCGCGGCAGGAGGGGGCAAGGAAGGAGCGTGTGGAGGCGGGAGGCGGAGAAGAGGGCGGGGGAGGAGCGCCGCTGTCCCGGGCACCTCTCACTGGCGCTACGTCGCTGGTTACAACTTATACAAAATGCAGCGGTATGTTTGGTTTTTAATGTGTTCAGTGTCAAAGTGATTCCTACAATTGTGAACTGTTAGGAAAACAATTAGGGACTTTCACACATTTCTTCCAAGTCCCTAAAGCTGGTCTGTTGCCTTCAAAACTGATAATACAGTAATGATGAAAAATCAATGAAAAGAAAAAGGATCCCTTATCTTTTTTTGATGGTATAAGTTGCATAGTATTGGGACCACACGGTTCGACCAGAAGGTTCCGTTTTTTTTCTTTTCATTTTCTTTGCAATGTGAACTGAAAGTGCTCCATAAAGTGCTCCGTGAGTTAAAATTCATAGCACTCCCCAACCATGACCCAAGTTTCATCTCAACGGCTTCCTCAGGAGTGTAGTATATTTTTGTTTGTGCTGGGGCGAGCCATTCAGCGGCGCCAGCGGAGTTCTCAAAGCTGCCAAATGCCAGTCCCTCTGCCCCCCTCTGGTTAGTCTTTCTCATGCAGCTCCGCCCTAATTAGGGAGATACAGATGGATGGTGCTGGGAGTCATAAGAACATACGACTAGCCTTACTGGGTCAGACCAATGGTCCATCAAGCCCAGTAGCCCGTTCTTATGGTGGCCAATCCAGATTCCTGGCCAAAACCCAAGGAGTAGCAACATTCTGGAACCCCAATGAGAGCAACATTCCAGGGTTGAGATTGTGATGTCACAATGTCTCATTCCACCAATGCCTCAGAGCCAACCTCATCAGTGATGCTACAATGGCTTGATTGTCCTATACTTGGCTCATGTAAAAACATAAGAATAGCCATACTGGGTCAGACCAATGGTCCATCAAGCCCAGTAGCCCGTTCTCACGGTGGCCAATCCAGGTCACTAGTACCTGGCCTAAACCCTTCTGCTCCATATGTGTCTAATCCTTGATGCTCCTGGTCGCTTTAGCTACACCTTTCTTTTGTCCTGTCTTGTCATTTCGTGGTGATAATCAGTAGTGCTGGGCTACCTGGTTTAGATTTGCCTGTCATGGGTTGCTTGTCATTTAGGACCCAAACCCTGTTATACCGTCCCAAGGAGATATGGTGAAGAATAGGAAATGAGGTGAAGGTTTGCCATCACAGCCGTAGGCCTTGAATGCAACCCGAGGCACAAGGAGAATAAATGAGTAAGTTATCAATCTATACACATACAGTGGAAGAAGGCATTTCAATATGAACAGGAGAGGGATGAGAGAGCTTAAAAAAGGGACACCAAGGAAACTTTTCTAAGTTGATAGAAAGTATGCTACACTTCTTACTATAAATGCTCACTGACTCAGTTCTTCCATTGCGTCACAATTCAGAGAAAGGCCAGAAAATAAGAGTACACTCTGAGCAGAACCGTTTTCAAAAGAGCAGTAAATTTTCAGTATCTAGATGTGGCAGCAAAAGCCGCAACTGGCTGGGAAATTGCACATTGCTTGTCTGGAACAGGACAGCCTCTTGCTTGCTTTCTTTCTTTCTTTCAGACCGTCCTTCCAAAAGAGCCCAGAACAGGTTACAAATCTACATACACAATGTGAATCAATAGACCGGATAATATACCTATACAATTTGAATTTAGTTTTCACAGTTACAGAATATTTGAGAGCTTAGTCAAATGTCATAAGAACATAAGAATTGCCGCTGCTGGGTCAGACCAGTGGTCCATCGTGCCCAGAAGTCCGCTCACGCCGCGGCCCTAACAGTCTAGCCTTATCTGCATAAGTTCCGGTTCAGCAGGAACTTGTCCAACTTAGTCTTGACTCCCTGGAGGGTGTTTTCCCCTATTTGAATCCCTGGAGGGTGTTTTCCCCCATTTGAATCCCTGGAGGGTGTTTTCCCCTATAACAGCCTCCGGAAGAGCGTTCCAGTTTTCTACCACTCTCTGGGTGAAGAAGAACTTCCTTACGTTTGTACGGAATCTATTCCCTTTCAATTTTAGAGAGTGCGCTCTCGTTCTCCTACCTTGGGGAGGGTGAACAACCTGTCTTTATCTATTAAGTTTATTTCCTTCATTATCTTGAATGTTTCGATCATGTCCCCTCTCAATCTCCTCTTTTCAAGGGAGAAGAGGCCGAGTTTCTCTAATCTCTCACTGTATGGCAACTCCTCCAGCCCATTAACCATTTTAGTCGCTCTTCTCTGGACCCTTTCAAGCAGTGCCGTGACCTCCTTCATGTACCAGTGCTGGACACAGTATTCCAGGTGGGGGGCGTACCATGGCTCAGTACAGTGACATGATAACCTTCTCTGATCTATTCGTGATCCCTTTCTTAATCATTCCTAGCATTCTGTTCACCCTTTTGACACCGCTGCACATTGCGCGGACGGCTTCATCGACTTTTCAACCAATACTTTCTGAGTACCGCACCAGACATCCTATATTCATGTATAAGATTTTTGTTACCGACATGCATCACCTTACACTTATCCACGTTAAACCTCATTTGCCATGTCAATTTAAAACTCAAAGGTTTGTGTTGCTAGACAGATGAAAAGTGCTAAGGACTATTTCCAGAGCCATTAGCATGTGTAAAGTATTTGATAGAAATGTAGCCTCATGGTTCCATCTCCTTTGATATTCATTGGGGAAATCCTGAAAACCCGACTGGATTGCGGCCCTCAAGGAGGGACTTTGAAGACCCCTGGTTCAGGGTCTCAAACCTCACTAGCAGGAAGTCCTAAAACGTCCTCCATAATAAATAAGGAGAGTGTGGTGCAGCTTCAGCACCGTGAGGTTGTGGGTTCAAATCCCTCACTGCTCCTTGTGACCCGGCCTTTTCTCTTCCCAAAACTGCTATAATTCATCTAAATCTTGTTATTTGCTTTTAATGTCAAATTTTATGAACCACAGCCAGAAACACATAAGACAGCTATAATACATGTGTTCAAGAAGCGGGCTTTTGTCCACTCTCCCACTCCCCCCAAAAAAGTCTTTAATTTATGTGAATCGTGTCGTTTTACCTTTTTTTTTTTTTTTCACAGTCAAAATGCACACCAGAGATGTGTTTTTCACAGTACCTGCACCCACGAACCAGTCGCTGATTTTTAGCCATCAAAAGCCGCCACCGCGCTTGGAGAATCACTCAGCGATGTTGAAGAATCCACCAAAGTGCTCATTTAAATGTCGATAAGCAGGGCAGGATTAATTTGTCGAGGGCCCCTAGGCACACAAGTACATGGGCCCCCTGCCCTGCCCCACCTCACCATGTGCCCAGGCGGAAACAGGAAGCTGTGTCAGAGGGAAGCTTTAGGCAAGCAGCACCGCTTGCACAAATTACAGTTCCCGTTGCCTTTCTTACCCGCGTTGCTTGCTTGTCTTACTTTCCGTCGATGGGGGGGGGGGGGCGCATTGCTGATCGATGTTGGAGGGGCCCATCGCCGTTTGGAAAAAACAATGTTGATGCCCTCCTTCATCGGGCCCCTCTGACCATTTCAGGCCTTAGGCACGTGCCTACTGGACCTATTAGTTAATCCTGCCCTGTCGATAAGCCCATTTCATGGCAGAACTGGAGACTGCTAGGAAGCTCGGAAAAGACCGCAGTAAGCCGTTTTGATAATCTGCCGCTATAATGCACGCACGCTAAACCGTCTGGAACTGGTGTAGCGACCGCATTAAAGACAATCCTGAGTTTTGAGACTCTGGCCCTCATTTTCTTTCATTTAGCTTGCCCCGTATGCCTGGAATAAACTACCTGAGTTCGTCTGTCACGCCCCGTCCCTTGTGTAAAAGCTGACTGAAAACCCACCTTCTTAATATAGCCTTCAATCCCCACTACCTACTGTCCACCACCTTAATCTAATTTAAGATTTGCGGACCGCTCTGTGCCTGTAATGGTACAAGGCAATTTACAGTTACAGGAGCCCATTCAGAAGAAGTCACAGCAACGGATTACAAAGTGAAAAGAGAACATACGAGACAAGAACTGAACATGTGAGGGAAGCTTACAGAGAATACATTGCGGGAATCTATGTCAAAAACCAAAAGAGAGTGAGAAGTCATAGGGATCATGCTGGACAGCTGAAATGTCAATATTATGGAAGGCGGTACTTGGTTAGCTTCGAGAAATCTGTTAAGGTCATCCAATATCACAACTTTGTAAAAGTGTGTGTGTGGGGGGGGGGTTAATTTTCTGTATAGCAATCCTCCATCTTGCTTTTAAAGACCTCTTTCCTTTCCTAAGTCCATCCTACTCCGGTCCATGCTATGCAGGGATCATCTTGATGCTTGTATGGGTTCTGATGACGATCAGCACAGCAGCACCCAACACCTATGCCAACTTACATATGCCTTTAGCCATCACACAGAGCTTTCCCTAACATTCTGCGGTTCACTCAGCTCCCTCCAGCTGTTTTCTCAGCTCAGGCCTCCTGTACAGAGCAAAGTCAGAAAGAATCCTTTTGTGTCTCTCCAACAGATCCAACATGGCGGAAGCAGCTTCAGCCAGCTGGCAACGCTCCAGATCTAGAGAAGAGCAAGCTGTATCAGCCTCCGACATCAGGGACACATGCACCCTTTCACTTTCCTCTTTGAAGGGGTCTTCGGCCTCTCCACATCTGTACTGCTGTTGCGGTTGTTAAAATATTTCTGAAATTGCAGGAAAGAGAGGGTAGCTTCTCATATCCAGATGCCTCTTCCACCTTTGAATTCATAATTTTTTGCCCTTTGGAAGGGGGAGGACTTGGATGGGGTAAGATGGAAGGTGAATATTATTAAAATACGGCAGTGTGTACAGTATAATGACATAGCATTGTACTCCACATAGAAGGAGTGTATCGCTCTGGATTTCTCAGAATATTTTTCATTTGACATTAGGTTTATATTGCATTGGCCAGCTGGCCACATAACATTTCTGGAGTTTGCATTAGAAGTAAAATTAGAATACCGGATTCATTCAGCATGTGTACAATTCTGGAGACTGCACCTTCAAAAAGATATAAAAAGGATGGAGTCGGTCCTGAGGAAGGCTACTAAAATGGTGCGTGGTCTTCGTCATAAGGCATATTGGGACATACTTAAAGATCTCAATCTGTATACTTTGGAGGAAAGGCGGGAGAGGGGAAATAAGATAGAGACATTTAAATACCTATGTGGTGTAAATGCGCATAAGTGGGGGAATTTTGAAGGGTTCACCATAAGTTATAAGGGGTATATGGTGAGATCTATATCTGGCACTCTATGTGAAGTTCACAGCAATGCCTTCTAAGGTGTCCCACTGCTCTGTTGGCACGTCAATGTGGCCAGTCTAATAGAATGGTGATCCCTCCCATGTCTAAATGGATGTTTCTAACTTTTGATGGTTTTGTGGTCAAAAATGACGAATAAAATTAGACGTCCTGGCGATCTAGACCTTTTGGCAGCCAAGACATCCAAGTAGAAGATTAAAAAAAAAAAAAAAATTTGGACGTCCTGTGTTTTCAACTTTGGATGTCGAGCAGGAAACATCCAAGTCAGACTTTGATGTCCTTTTCGAAAATGGCCCTCCATGTGCGTCTAAGTGCTTCGTAAATGAGCCCCTCAAATATGCCACCAAATCCCTAATCAATCAATTTCAAATCAGGTATCAATATTATCACATCTACAATCTTAAATGAAATAGCATGGGCAAAAATCAACAATCGGTACATACAAACTTGGCATAAAGGTGTACAGTATTTCCAATGTCTTTCCAAATCCCATATAATTTGAAATTAGACGAGCGTTCAAAGGTTAAGAATTTCTGCTACAGTAAAGGTATAGATTTAAATGTTGTGATCAGCATTAAGAAATTCTGACCATAGGGTTTAAATATAGACTTGTCTAATGCTAACAGCTTCCCCCCACCCCTCGGATACACCCATAGTGTTGACAATAGAAGGGCTGAAATAATTACTCATCACTGACCTTAGATGGTCTTGAGTTTCAGCCCAAATGCCCCACTCCTGCTTCATTTAAGTCTCTTGGAAAGCACTAGGGAACTCTAGGTCTGTTTCTAGAAAATAACAGCCTCAAGTATTCTGGGCTGAGAGTCAGAAATCTTACATTTTCAGATCTTTATGGGCTCTGAAAAGTCCACCTCCAGAGTCCAGAGTTACATGTCCTTTGGCTTAAGAACCCTGTGACTAAAAAATATAAATGGAAAACTGATTAGCAGCTTTCAAAATATAATGTACTTCATTCTTGCGCGTGCAATGTTGCTATTATTTGGAACCCCTAAAGAGTAGCAACATTCCATTCTACTTCTAATCATTTCTATAGTGCTACAAGACATATGCAGCGCTGTACATGAAAACACAGAAGAGACAGTCCCTGCTCAAAAGAGCTTACAGTCTGGTCAAGACAGACAAACTGGACAAGAAGGTGCATCGGTACACTGCACTCAGGTGAGGGAATTACAGAGGGAAGGATAAGACCAGACTTGTTGTCCAATGTAGAGAATAACACGGTGACAAAATTCATCACCGTTCCCGTTCCCGTGGATAACCGCGGGAAATAATCCCATGTCATTTTCTAGTGTCTATTTCAACCTCGGTCCTTCTACACCAGCATTCTTCAAAGCAAAGCTTCTGGGTCAGTGGTTGTGGCCGTTCATACTCTGATTCTTATGGGAGCCAAGGATAATGAAGCCATTGTGACATCACTGATGTGATTGGCTCTTAGGCACTGGTGGAATGAGGCATTATGACATCACAATATCTGCTCTGGATACCAGAGACTGTCATTCTGTAGTGTCTGTTTCAACCTCAGTCCTTCTACACCAGCTTCAGAGCAAAGCTTGCGGGTCAGTGGTTGTGGCCATTCATACTCTGATTCTTATGTGAGCCAAGGATAATGAAGCCATAGTGACATCACTGCTGAGGTTGGCTCTTAGGCACTGGTGGAATGAGGCATTATGACATCACAATCTCAGCTCTGGAATGTTGTTACTCAACCTCAGTCCTTCAAAACCAGCATTCTTCAAAGCAAAGCTTGAGGGTCTGTGGTTGTGGCCATTCATACTGCGATTCTTCCCTCTCTCCTTAAAGAATGACATGAAGATGGTTTCCCGCAGTTATCCGCGGGGACGGAAACGGTGATGAATTTTGTCACCGTGTCATTCTCTAGTCAAATGCTCATATGGTGCTGTTGACCCATATGCTTCTGGCCATTTATATATTTGAAAAGGATTTTATTATTAGTTATGTTTCTTGGTAACTTTTTTATCAAATTCTTTCTCGTCTGGCCTTGCTAATGTTTTACATCTAATTTGCCAGAGCTTATGTTCTCTGCCATTTGTCTTCTTTCCATGTTTTAAGTCATGGCTTTTGGCTTACTCTCCTCTTCATCTATTCATCTTTGCTGGCAGCAAGTTGGTTTTCTTTCAACCTTTAACTTGTGTAAATTTTTTTTTTATCTAGACTTCCAAAATGGTTTTAAAATCTCCCATGCTTATGCTAGACTTTGACCCTTTAAAGTCATAGAAGTAATTTATCCGTGAAACAAATGTTATCATAGTTTGATTTAAAGACGTAAACAAGTGCTTTTTCGCAAAGGTTTGCGTGAAAGCAGGTCATGTGTTCTCAGGGTATGTGGTCCTGGTGCCAGAATCTGAGAGTTGGACCTCCCGAAGTCTGAAGGACGGTGTCAAGCGAAGATATGAGCTGGAAAATCTTAGCCCAAGGGTCTGGGAGTCAGATCTCATGGGATCTTTTTATTTTTTTAAGTTCAAAAATTTTTTATTAAATGGTATAGGGCGATTAATAAGTTGTGTATTAGATTAGATAAATGCAATAACAAGAAAGTAGAACTGCATGTTAAGTAAACATAGCACAGTGTACAGTAACATGGCATATATACACATAGGCATGAGTACATTTAGTACATGGTTCAAAACAATATAGAGAAAAATTATATATAGGAACTGATGAAGTTCTCTACTGATGGAAAGACCTCTCCAAAGTCGACTTCCACGCGTGGTGGAACAATCTGTGCTTGATCGATTTATGCGTTATGGAATGGAGTGAGGATTTCTGAGATGTTCTGGCTGTTCCGCTGCTTCTTTGTAACTATCAGTCTCTGGAATTACTCCATGGTCCGAGTCTCTCCCAATATAGAAGGGTATTTCTTGCACATTTCGGTAATTGCTTGCAGTCAGTTATGTATCAAAAGCCCCTAAATAAGAAGGCAGAGATCGAGTTTTATAATCATGGTGCTTTCAAAAGGCAAGGTCACCAAACAGGCCTTAAGTAGGGGCAACAAAAATACACCTAGGAAGTACTCCTAGGGCCCCACACTTAACTGAGTCAGCTTGGGTACGTTTCCCCTTTTTGCTAACCCCTGTTAGAACTGCATAATCTGGCCTTGGATGGTAGGAGTGTGCTGAATGAATGGATTGGCAGTGCCTTTTGGCCTCCCAACTTGAGGGTCCCGGCTAAAGAATGACACAGGGACAAATTTTTCCCCATGCCCATGGGAACTCATTTTTCCTGTCCTGGCGACTTCTTTTCCTGTCCCCTGCCCCATTCCTGAAAGCTCTGTCCTCATCTGCACAAGCCTCAAACGTTTTAAAATCATAAGTGTTCAAGGCTTACAGAAATGGGACAAGGACAGCGAAAAAACTCACGGGGGCAGGACAGGGAAAATAAGTTTCAAGTTTCAAGTTTATTAGATTTTAATATACCGACCATCAAGCAAATATCTGGACGGTTTACATTCGATTTAAAAAATTGACAGATAAAAGTAGTAACAATTGAAAACAGAAAGTATTAAATAATTTAAATAAAATATAGTGAACATTAAAAACAATAACAAGACAGACTTGACAGTGAGAAGAGAGGGAATGGATGGGTAAAGTTACATTGTAAGTAGGAAAAGGAGAAAGAGGGGTTAGGAAAAAAAAACATGTTGGATGGGGATAAGATATATTGAATGTTTATATAAGCGCAAAATTAAATAGAAAAGAATTTAAGAGGATAGAAATTAAGTGGAAAAGAATGCATCTCGAAATAAAAAAGTTTTTAAGTTTTTCTTAAATTTGTCAAGGTTTTGTTCGTCACGAAGTGGTTGTGGAAGAGAGTTCCACAATGTCGGGGCAGTTACTGCGAAGTTTATTTTGCGTGCGTAATAAAATTCTTTTATAGACGGAATCAATAAGAGATTTTGATTTGAAGATCTCAGAGTTCGAGTGGAGCACTGAGGGATAAGAAGTTTGTGAAGATATGATGGCAGATGAGAAGATTTTATTTTAAATGACAAAAGGATGATTTTGTCGGTGATTCGGTGCGTCACGGGTAACCAGTGAGCATCTTTCAATGCTGGCGTAAGTGCTTGCGGGGACGGGTTCAAATCATTCTCTAGTCCCGGCCCTGGCTTCACAAGCAGTCCTAAAAATTACCCATCTGATGCTAATTGGGCAGACAAGAGTTATGCTTGGATAAATGTGGCTTATTTTGAATTTACTGTACTGCCTATCCCGAGATGCAGGTCTTGACAGTTTAGAAGACCTGCTTTTCGGAATAGGGGTTCTTTTGATACATAACTGATGGCAAGCAATTCCAAAAATAAATACTGAGATAGACTCAGACTGGGCTCATGCCATATCTTTTTGATTTACGTGGAATGATCAAGATGGTTGAGTTATTAGTTCTCAAAAGCTCGGTGGGGGGAGGGGGGAAGATAGTTGCCTGACCAGAGAACAATTTAAGGCTGAAGGTTCACCTAGGACAGGGGTGTCAAAGTCCCTCCTCGAGGGCCGCAATCCAGTCGGGTTTTCAGGATTTCCCCAATGGATATGCATGAGATCTATTTGCATGCACTGCTTTCATTGTATACTAATAAATCTCATGCATATTCATTGGGGAAATCCTGAAAACCCGACTGGATTGCGGCCCTCGAGGAGGGACTTTGACACCCCTGGCATCGGACATCTGATACCCTTTCACTAGCCCAGACCCTCAGAGATCTCCTTGCTATCAGTTCTTAAGGTGGAACTGGCAGCAATCACTTGTTTGATAACTGTTCACCTCTGATTTTATTCTCTGTCATCCTGAAGGCAGTTAAACCTGTCTCTCTAAAATGCTGGTAGCAAAATAGGTCAGCCTCGGATTTCCAATGATAGGGGCTCTGTGGCTGGAAATTTTGTTTTCAGCAAAACATTAGACGCTTTGTTTTACGTCACCGTGAGAGAACGGAACAATATGGGCTGTGTGGATCCACGCAATTCACCTGCCCGCGAATTGTTGATGATACTGCCAGCTACACAGGACAGTCTCCCCGGCACAAGGAAGGACTTCTGCCTAGTGTCTGCCCTCAAGCAAATTGTGACAATGCAGGAATTTATTCTAGAATCTACTTTAAACGTGGAGAGATGTTCCAGACTGGCAGTGGGAATCCCCTGAACATAGGCCGAGTTTGATAGGAGACTAATTTTCTGTTTTATTTCTTTGGATTGAGCACAAAGGAACTGTGCCACAAGATAAAATATTATTATAGAAGCAGAATGATTAAAAGTAAAGGCAGTTCCCAGGTTAAGAACGAGTTCCGTTTTTTTAAACCGTTCTTAAGTTAAATTTGTATGTATCTCAGATCCTGTATAGTACACAGTCTATAAAAACATTAAGGAACATTAAACATTAAAGTAACAGTCCTCAAAATAAAGTACTATAGTTTATTTTTGTTCTTCATCCGTCTCACTGTTCCCTCTCTACCACCACATCCAACATTTCTCCCTCTCATCTCTCTTCCTCGTGTATCTATACGCCTCTCCCACCACCATGTCCAATATTTCTCTCTCCCTCCCTATGCCCCAAAATTCACCTTTTTCTTCATCTCCCCATGTGTACCATCTCTCTTTTCCTCTCTGACACCTAAGTCCGACAATTTTCCCTTTCTATTCCCTCCCTAAGCATCTTTCCCTCACTCCCTCCATTCTTTCATCATAAGTCCCAAGTTCATGCTCCCCTCTTTCCCGCCATTCTGTGTCCCAAGTTCATGCTCCCTTCCTCCTTCCTTTCATCCTTTGTCCGAAGTTTGTGCTCCCTCCCTTCCTTCTGTGTTCCAAAGTGACCCTCTCCATCATTCCCTACATCTGTTCTGCGTCCCTCCCTCAGGTGTTTACCTCCTCTGACTGGCTCCCTCCTCCCAGCTGCACTTATTTTCGCAAAGCCATGGCCACGGTTCCTACATGCGGCCTGCAGCTGACCCGAAAGCCTTCCTTCTGACTTCAGAGGGAAGGCTTTCGGGTCAGCCAGGGACCGTATGAAGGAGCCGCTGCTTGTGGTTTTGCATGGAGAAGTATGGCTGGGAGGAGGCCAGGAGAGGTAAACACCTGCAGGAGGGAGGCACAGGGCCATGTTGGGACAGGAAGGGAGGAAGAGGGGCACATTGGCACAGGAAGGGAGAGGCAGGACCTCGGTTCATAAGTATGGCACTTGTGCACCAACAGGGAATGATAGTGTCGAATGGGGGTGGGGAGTAAGACTACCACAGCAGTGCAGGGAGCCCCAAATCACAGGACCTAGGGCAGTTACTGTAATTCTCTCACATTTAAGAGCTGAGCTGTGCATGGCGGCAAACCTCCAGAGACGCTTCATCTGGAAGAAGTCCCTCAGTTTTGAAATCCTGTGGACATGGCCACCCCTTGGTGTTGACCTCCCTTCTGCTTTCACTGGGTCAGAGGGTTTGCAAAAGCTGGAGATCTTGGTTCTTCCCCCCACTGACACTCCTTGGGGATGTCCGATTCTCTCCCACTGCCTCATTTACCTATTTTAATTGTAAATTCTAGGAAGGAGGGAGGGAAGGGTTCCCCCCCCCCATCTATAATTGTTCATAAAGCACCTGACTTTAGGCTGTTCTTTACATACCCAAAGAAATTTGCCCTAAGACGTCAGCTTCGCTGTCTGCACTTTCTTTATTCCTTAACAATTATATGTCCAGGACATTTTGCAGACTCCCAGCACAACTGGAAGATCCTCATCGACATCTGGAAATAATTACAATTGGAAGAAATTTGCAGAACTGTCCATCTCCTCCCCTTGAGAAGGAATGAATTGTACTATTTCTGCAAGTCAAGTTTTGTTGTTTTTTTTTTAAACTGAGAAAGATCAGGGTAATAAATCCAATCTGAGCAAGGCCCATACGAAATATTATTAATAAACAAGCTGAGAAGAAAGACATCCCAGCTGGAACACTGCAAGGCCTTTGTTTAACTTCAAAAGAGAAGCCCAGAGCTCTGAATAAGAATGGTCCTTGCCGTTTCAGGGGGCTATAGGGTGCTCTTAGCCACAGGGTCACGGAGTCTATGGACAACTACATGAGCAGCCTTGGGAATAATGAGAAAACAGGGGAGTGACTGTGCATGATGCCATTCTGATGAGAGACAGATAGTAAGGGGGAGGGGTGAGACCGCCTAGTGACCTGGTAGGATGGGAAGCAAAACTAAAAACCCATGGCAAAAACAGAAAAGAAATAAGTTTTTAGTGGATTTTGAACTTGCTCCTTATCACATCTCTAAGTATCCGCTAACTTCCCACAGAGGGGGTCAGCAGGGTCGCTTTTAGGGGTACAAGTAGACCATCTGATCACCCAGCACTGTTTGGGTCCACTTGTTTGTGTCTACCCTGGGCCCTGATGTGCTAACATTGACCCTGTCAGGGAGATGAAGCCAATACTTCACTCTCCCTGCATCCCTCCACCTGGGGGGGCCCTCAGTCCCCCCAAGCGCAAGGAAAGAGATTTTATTTTTTGGTTTCAAGAAAAAGCCTTTCCCCCCTCCTGAGGATGTCTAGCGTTATCTGCTGCTACTGCTGGCTTTTGAAGTCATCTGTCTCTAGACACCAGTTAACGGGTCTTCCCAAAATTAAAAAAAAACTCCCCAATATCTCCCTGGTGCAGATCTATAGGGACCCGGGGCAGTTGAAATTAGGGTTACCATATGGCTCCAGAAAAAGGAGGATGGATTGAGGCATCCAGGTTTTACTTCCACCGAAAGCAATGGATGTAAAAATCTGAAAATCAAAACACAGAGGGAGACTCCAGACTGACTCAGCAGAAACACCAAACTTAAGCTGGTCCAGAAGCCACCTCCTCTGAATCAGAGCCTGGGTCTGGTGATTCTTTTCACTGCTCTGACCAAGGCTCTTTTTAGTCGAATAAACTCTCCGACAGACGTCAGTGCCCGGGCACAACAGACTCGCATGCTTTAAATGGTATTAGCTGTCACTGCGCTACCGGCTTGTGGGAGGGAGACGTGGATATAAAGCTGGGAACCAGCGTGGGATGGGCAAAAGCAGGAGCAGCTCCGGATTCAAGAGCACGCCCAATCTGCTGGGAGAAGGCGAAAGGCAGCAGACACACTCAATCAGCTACCAGGAGGAAGGAACCTGCCACAGTTTTGCAGTACGAGACGGCAAAACTAAGTCCCTGCTGTGTCCAAAAAAGGGACTTTGCTGCTGGCACACCCGAGTTCTCCATTCTAAATTGATCACTCTTCTTTCTAGCAGCAGCCCAAGGAGACTTAAGGGTAAACAGACAGCTTCCTGACTTTTTTTTTTTGTGGGGGGGAAGCACTGATCAATGGCTGGCAAGGCGGCTGAGGTGCTGGGCATCACCCCTAATTGCCAGGCAGCGAGGCCCCACTGTGTCTGTGTGAATGAGGAATTCCCTCAGCCTATCCAAGCCAAAGCACCCAAGGGCAAAAGCAGGCTGAGGAGACCAAGGCAGACCAGGTTCAAGACCCAGCCAGTCACCTTCGACGAGATCCAGGAGGTGGAGGAGGAAGGGCTGTCCCCCGCAGAGGAGGAGAAAGCCAAAAAGTCCTTCCTGCAGTCTCTGGAGTGTCTCAGGAGAAGCACCCAGAACCTGCACCTGCAGAGAGAGAAGCTGAGCGGCTGCAAAATGAGGCACAGCCTGGACTCCAGCGACTCCGATTCTCCTGTCTGAGGTCTTGGGGACCAGGTCTGAAACTTTTCACCTCAGTGTTAGAGGGCTAGATCTCCCTAGAAATGGACCCCGACACTCCCGAGAGGAATTTCATCCACCAGTGACTAAATACAACTTCTTATAGCCTGCAATTTTCAACAGGGATTCTTTGCGGCTTACAGCAAGATGAGTTGCATTTGTGATATAGTGTTATTGACAAGCGAGTTTAAAAATGGCAGGTTAGGAGGAAAGAGAAAGAGAAGCTTCCAGACACTCTTGTGTTGAAGATTAAAGTCAGGCTGAAGGGGCCTCAGACACTGTTCCAGCAGGGAGCAAACTATTTCCAGGGAAAGACTCCGAGGGGTTTTTTTTTCCATTGTATGAAGCTTTTGATTCTATATCAGATTAAATTTTCTATTGGCGGGAAGCAAATCAAAGATTTTTGGATGTAATGAGTGCACTGCATTTATATTTATTTTTCCAGTTGACTATCATTGCATTAATTTAAATCTATTTTCTATAAAATTTATGTTCCGTTTACCTACAGAGCTGTAAAATAAATATATTTCCATACGCACATGTGGTAAATCTTACCGTATGACACTCTGATCTTATTTGAGACGTTTGAAAGGTCTTTTATATCTAAAGCTAACGTTAGCCTGAAAGGTGAGTGCATCTGGGGTCAAGTTCTGACCAAACGTACAAAGCCAACTCAGAAAATACAGGGTCACTCAAAAACAGCCATAGTTTCTTTGGATTTCGTCGTTACCTTTAGTTCATAGGAGCTCATAGAGAGGGTAAGTGGCATCTGGGGTGCTGGTGCCCCTCCCCTGCCCTCTTCAACCCCCTACCGCCCCCCCCCCTTCCCTTCTCCCTGTTCCTTTCCAGGCCAGAGCAACACCACAAACTTTCTGCCCACATCGTGCCAGCTATCCCTCTGCGACACCAGAAAGTATTTCTTCACAGAGAGAGTGGTTGATCATTGGAACAAGCTTCCAGCGCAGGTGATCGAGGCAGACAGCGTGCCAGACTTTAAGAATAAATGGGATACCCATGTGGGATCCCTACGAGGGTCAAGATAAGGAAATTGGGTCATTAGGGCATAGACAGGGGGTGGGTAAGCAGAATGGGCAGACTTGATGGGCTGTAGCCCTTTTCTGCCGTCATCTTCTTCTTCTGTGTTTCTATGACATAACTTCCTAGGTGCGGGGGGCCCGGAAGTGACGTCCGAGAGAGGCGACACCGACGCGGGCAGCAAATTAAACAGGTACGAGGGAAAGGGCGTACGCACGTGGCGGGAGAGGTCGGGAAGGAATGGGGTCAGATGAGGAGGATGGGTGCCTGCACCTTTTACAAAGACGGTGCCCGGGATGGACCCCCCCCTACTATGCCAGTGATTCAAGGTATTACATTCCGGTACACTAGCCCCCTGTTTTACTAAGGTGCGCTAAGCACGCGCTAAATCTACGTACACGCTAACGCATCCATAGACTAACATACACAGATCAGTAAGAGGAGCCCTAGGTGTTTCCCTGTCCCCAGAGGGATTAAAGCAAACAGGGTACCGCGGCGTACTAGTGTGCTGCCCGAGATTCCGGGTGTGCCACGAGACGCCAGGGAGGAGGAGAAGCGCCAGCCGACTGTCTACAGCAGGGGTAGGGACCTCCGGTCCTCGAGAGCCGTATTCCAGTCGGGTTTTCAGGATTTCCCCAATAAATATGCATTGAAAACAGTGCATGCAAATAGATCTCATGCATATTCATTGGGGAAATCCTGAAAACCCGACTGGAATACGGCTCTTGAGGACCGGAGTTCCCTACCCCTGGTCTACAGGATGTGCCTCTTGTGGCGAGAGGCACATGCTGTAGGAAGTCAGTCAGTGCCAATGCCTCTCCCAGGAACCCCCCCCCCCACACACTGGTGGCTCAGGGCCCCATCTGGAGGGCCTTCGCACGCACGGATGTCAACGTGATGACATTACGCACGACGTCATCTCATCAACATCCGTGCACTTCTGCCCTTGAGCCGTGGCCACCTGTTTAGTATGCCGTGCCTTCACAAAGTTTGCGAGATGCTGGCTTCCAGTCTTAAATTTGTACCCGAGGCAATGGACTTGTCCAAAGTTCATCTGGAGCTGCACTGGGATCAGAGCTCCCAAGGTGCCCCATTGCAGGAGGGAGACTGTAAGCTACTCCTGTGCTTCTCACAACCTCATCCCTGGTGCATTATGGGGCCTATAGTATTGATTTCAGTGGGTAGAATCAGGAACTATTGCTTTGTGAATTAGGGTTACCATATGGCATTGGTGGAATGAGGCATTATGACATCATAATATCTGCTGTGGATACCAGAGACTGTCATTGTTTAGTGTCTATCTCAACCTCAGTCCTTCTACACCAGCATTCAATGCAAAGCTTGAGGGTCAATGGCTGGGCCAATTCATACTCTGATTCTTATGTTAGCCAAGTATAGGACAGTCAAACCATTGTGACATCACTGATGAGGTTGGCTCTTAGGCACTGGTGGAATGAGGCATTATGACATCATAATATCTGCTGTGGATACCAGAGACTGTCATTCCTTAGTGTCTATCTCAACCTCAGTCCTTCTACACCAGCATGATTCAATGCAAGGTTTGAGGGTCAGTGGCTGGGCCCATCCATACTCTGATTCTTCCCTCTCTCCTTAAAGAATGACACAGGGATGGTTTCCCATGGTTAACTATGGGGATGGGGGACAAATTCTGTGCCTGTGTCATTTTCTACTTTGATATCAGAAATCCTAATTCCATTAACTAATACATTACAATAATGTATCATATACCATAATCCTCAAGGCAGTTGTTGAAAATAGATATTTTGTTCCATAACTTCAGTACACTGCTCATGCCAGGGTGCATGCACATAGGCAGGGTATGGATATGGTCAACATTTATGCATGCAATTTATAGAATATTGAATGCGGTGAAGTGTCATTTGGACATGTACATTTACACCCATTATTGAAACGGCCTAAGTGGATCTACTTAAATCCAGGCTTATACTAGTACTCTTTGAATACACTTACACATGTGGGTGTTATAAGAGAATGGCACTTGGCACACACAAACCAGGTGCTTAATTTCTATTGGCCAGTTAGAAGTGCTCTCATAGCGCTAGATTAGTTAACTTGTTGCCAGAAGATGTGGTAACAGTGGTTAGCATAGATAGGTTTAAAAAAATGTTTAGACAAGTTCCTGGAGGAAATGTCCATAGTCTGCTCTTGAGACAGTCATTGGGGGGGGGGGGGGCCAATGCTTGCCCTGGGGTCGGTAGCACGGAATGTTGCTACTATTGTGGATTCCGGAATCTTGTTACTCTTTGGGATTCTGCATGGAATGTTTCTACTATTTGGGTTTCTGGCAGGTACTTGTAAGCTGGATTGGCCACTGTTGGAAACAGGAGACAAGGCTCTGCACCATTGGCCTGACCCAGTATAACCAATCTTATGCTCTCATGAGAGTCAAGTATAGGACAATGAAGCCATTGTAACATCACTGATGAGGCTCTTAGGTATTGGTGGAAGGAGGCATTATGACATCTAATCTAATCTTTGATATTTTTATATACTAATTCATCCCAACAGGAGGGCTCGACTCGGTTAACAAAATATTAATAAAATTATACAGGCGATTAGAACAGAAACTATCGGCCTCTTTTACAAAGCCGCGCTTGCGGCTGCGCTGCGCTGCTGGCCCCGAAGCCCATAGAGATTTAAAGGGCTTCGGGGCTGTCGCCGCGTGGCTTTGTAAAAGAGGCCGTATATCTTTTAGGCCAGAAATTTATCTTTTATGATTGATCATTTGAAAAAGAAGAATCGTTAGTAAATTTCCGGAATAAATACGTCTTCAATGCTTTACGAAAAGTGGGTAGATGAGAGAGAACTCCAGTTTATAGAAGGAAGGTCATTTCAAAAAAACTTTTACGAGTAAAAAAAAAAAAAAGAAAATGATCGACAAAAATTGGCCATAATTTGTTTTCCTTCAACAGTGGGAAAGCCAAGTTTATATTTCACAATCTCAGCTGTGGAATGTTGCTTCGATTTGGGATTCTGCCAGGTACGTCTGAGCTGGGTTGGCCACTGTTGGAAAGAGGATTCTGGGCTAGACGGACCATTGGTCTGACCCAGTATGGCTGTTCTTAGGTTCTTATTTACTAAATAGCGTACAAAAATGGTGCTGAAAAATCCACGCAGAGCACTACTCTATCAAAAGTGTGCTGAGTTGGATGCGATTTGTAGACCACCACTTAGAGCCAATTTCTGCACTAAACTTTGGGTGAAAGGATTTACGTGAACTGAAACCCACGGCAAATCCTGGCACATAATTCAGGCTCAGATCCTTTGGATTCAAGACAAAGCTAGACATGTTCCTGCTGAACCAGAACGTACGCAGGTAACGCTAATCTCAGTTAGGGCGCTGGTATTTGACCTAATGGGCACCGCAGGAGCGGATGCTGGGCACCATAGACCACTGGTCTGACCCAGCAGCGACAATTCTTATGTATTCGGTAATAGTGCGCGCATCATTATTGAATGCCCCAGATCTGCCCATGGCTACACCCCCTTCTGAGTTTGCACACTATAAAATTTGCGTAAGGATCTTTACAGAATAGCATTTAGCAAGATGAACATGGAAACTGTTGCCAATTAACACTAGTAATTAATTTTTAGCAACGGGCCATTGGCGCTGTGTTATTAGCGAAGTTAATTGCGGGCACATCTCAGGAGAGTGCTCACTTTTGTGCTTGGATAGCTGTGCACCATATACAGAATCGGGGGGATAGTGTCTATTTTTCCTTAGGGCAAAGGGAAAAAAAAAAAAAGATAAATGTCGTACAAGACAGAAGACAAACAAGCGGGAATAGACGAGATGATTCCCATATGTTTTGTTTTCTGGTTTTGTATTTTCATGGGGAATGTGTGTCTCGTGCCTTGGTTAGTGTTTGAATTTTGCGTAGATACAGTAAAGCAAAAAAAACAAAAACAACAAAAACAAAACAACACACAGGAGTGAATCATTTGTTTTTGGGGTTTTCAGAGTGGAACCCCCATATCCAATCCAAGGAGGCAGGAATCCAGTTCAGGTCATCTTCTGGTAAATGCATTCTTTTATGCAGCCTGCAAAGATACAGCCGACAGCAAAGCTCACAGCTCATGGAGCTGATTAAATGCTTCCCTCTACTGGTTACTGCAAACGTTTGCAGAGAAAGAGAGAAGAGAAAGCGCAAACCCACCTGCTACTGAAAACTGGAATCATTGGAAAAGCTTATGATATGATTAGCTAGCAGGCCTACTCAGAATCACAAAAATCTGCTAGCTAATCATATCATAAGGTTTTCCAATGATTCCAGTTTTCAGTAGCAGGATGTGCCTGTACAGTGGTTAAAGCTACAGCCTCAGCACCCTGGGCAAGTGAGGAAGAATCAGGAGTAAGACCTTCATGAAAATGTAGGCGAAGACCTCTACGAGACCCCAAAAAGTTATATTTTGAAGAGAGACATTGTGCTATTGAATTCTAGTTTCTGAACAATTATATCTTTCCCTGTCAGTAAGAAACAATATGCTCTGTAAGAGATTCATCTTTGCCCCAAAAAGCTGGCAAGCAGCTGTTGTCTATTACAACATTGGGTTATCTGCCGACTGTAACAGCATTGGATATTTTAGGACTTTCCAGAAGAAGGCGAACCCAAAACAAGAACAAGATAAGCCCAGGCACCATTACTGCAGGATAAGACGACCTACCAAAAGTTATCTAAACTCCTAATGAAGGACAATGAAGCTCAGGAGGAGAGGGACCTGCTTTCAGAAATTGATTACTAGTAGTTAGGAAGGCCAGAATTTTAGGGTTGTTTTTTTTTTTATAGTTTAACAGCTTATAACTTCCTCAGAATCAGTATTTCATTCAGACCTCTTTTACTTCAGTTCTTAGTTGGGGGACATACTGTAGACCAGAACCCAGTAATCTTGGGTCCAAAATCTGCAGCAACTATCATCCCCAATTCACACAAGAGCTATGAACAATGCCTGAGGAACAAATGTGGCCAAAACAGGAGTGGAAGACAGATAATAAGTTCTGTTAACATGAAGCTACATCACCCGATTTTTCATACATCCTTACAGCGATTTGGCATGAAATTCCTTCTAATATAAGAACACTTTTCTCGTCAGGTTTTTGGCAAATCTCTGAAAACATTACTATTTCAACGGTTCCTTGATAATTGTTTAAATGAGTGTTAATAATCTATTGTTAAGGATTGAGGTTTAATCTGTTGGGAGGATTTGTGAGAAATTTTGTCATCTTAATTTGAATTATTGATACTTTTTCAGTCAATCTAATTATGAAAACCGAGTTGAGCCCCTAATTTAGGAGACGATGCGGTATATAAACTCTTAAGTACTGGATTGGATTTGGATGAACTTTAAAAGAAGCAGAAATTCTATAGGAAAACAGAATGAAAATTACTTTTCATAGAAAGTATTTATTTGGGTAGAAATGTCTCTGCTGCTCATAGACAAATGTAGGAAAAAAATACAACATTCCAAAACGTAAAGGGGTCATCAAAATATATATTGAACTTCATTTAATTAAATTAATTGAAAACAATTTAATCAAAACATTGAAAAAATTATCTATGTGGAAACAGCCAGAGTCTGTCTGGATAATGGTCTGATCCTTGCTCAAAATTTCTCTCAGTATCTGGCCTCTTGAAGCTGGTTTAATCCTCAGGACAGAGTTCTGGGAGAAGCCTCTCTGTCTCCACAGATCCCGACGCATACTACATCTATTAACCATGTATTCTCCCTGGAAATGCCCAGGCCAACTCTTGCTATAAACCGCCTAGAACTGAAAGGTATTGGCGGGATAGAAGACACCAATGTAATGATTGCCTACAAGTTTCTCTCAGGGAGAATGAAAACGAGTCCAGTGTCAGACTTTGAGGACCTCTGTAACCAAAGAGGCATTTTCTGAAATCTCTCATCTCCAGAAGGAACTTCTCATCCTCCAAGTGTATTCTGAGGTTATCACCCTTCTCTGTGTGATAGGCTGAGGGTT
Organism: Geotrypetes seraphini; assembly: GCF_902459505.1. Lineage (NCBI taxonomy): Eukaryota > Metazoa > Chordata > Amphibia > Gymnophiona > Dermophiidae > Geotrypetes > Geotrypetes seraphini. The sequence continues at coordinate 10,628,534 of NC_047102.1, forward strand.
ACTAGAGAAGCATCAGAGTCGCTGGAGTCCAGGCTGTGACTTACTTTACAGCTGATGAATTTCTCCCTTTGCAGGTGCAGATTCTGGGCGCTTCTCCTCAGACTCTCCAGAGACTGCAGGAAGGATTTCTTGGCTCTCTCCTCCTCCGTGGGGGAAACCCCTTCTTCTTCCACCTCCTGGATCTCATCAAAAGTGACAGACTGAGAGTGAAGCCAGGACTCACTGGGTCTCCTCAGTTTGCCTCTGGGCGCCTTGGCTTGGATGGTCTTGGGGAACTCCTCAGTCATATAGATACAGTGAGTTGGCAGCTCCTGGTAGCTGCAGCAGGTCCCCAGTACCTCAGCCAGCTTGTTTGCCATCGTTTGCCTTCTTTTCTTCCTGATGTTCCAAGAGATTTGGGGTTTGGTGGCAGCAAGGTCCCCTTTTCTCAGAGGACACAGAGACAAGAGTTTTGCAGTCACAGCTCAGCTCTTCCAATGTAGCAGGCTCAGGGCCCTCTGTCCTAGGCTCCTTCTTGTTGATTAAATATCTCCACTCAATCTTTTTCCTGCTGCCTCTCTTCCAGGGCTTTGCTAAAGTTGCCTCTTTTCTTTCTCTGAACAGTCCAATAAGAAGCAGATTGTGTGTGCTGAATCTGGAGCTACTCTTCCACTTTCTCTCCAAGAGCTGCTTCTGCTCCTCTCATGTGGTTTCCCTGCTTTATATCCACATCTCCCTCCCACACGCTGGCAGCACAGTGACAGCTAATTCCATTTATAGCATGTCATCCGGCTGAGCTGGGTGCTGACGTATCCGAGCCATGCATAAGGTATAGAAGGGTAAAACCTGCCAAAGGAAATGCCGGAACATCATGAAGGAGGGTCCTGGGGAGAATTAAAACATATCCTTCGAGGGGGGGGGGGGGGGGGTCTGCAGGAACAGTGGATCTAAGCAGCTTTTATTTTAAGTGATTCTTTGAGACCCTTATTTACATAGTAACATAGTAGATGACAGCAGATAAAGACCCGAATGGTCCATCCAGTCTGCCCAACCTGATTCAATTTAAATTTTTAAATTTTTTTTCTTAGCTATTTCTGGGCAAGATCCAAAGCTCTACCCGGTACTGTGCTTGGGTTCCTACTGCCGAAATCTCTGTTAAAACCTACTCCAGCCCATCTACACCCTCCCAACCACTGAAGCCTTCCCCAGCCCGTCCCTCACCAAACGGCCAGACACAGACCATGCAAGTCTGCCCAGTATGGCCTTAGTTCAATATTTAATATTATTTTCTGATTCTAGATCCTCTGTGTTCATCCCACGCTTCTTTGAACTCAGTCACAGTTTTACTCTCCACCACCTCTCTCTCGGGAGCGCATTCCAGGCATCCACCACCCCTCAACCTCAAATTATGTCCTCTGGTTTTACCATTTTCCTTTCTCTGGAAAAGATTTTGTTCTACATTAATACTCTTCAAGTATTTGAACATCTGAATCGTATCTCCCCTGTCTCTCCTTTCCTCTAGGGTATACATATTCAGGGCTTCCAGTCTCTCCTCATACGTCTTCTAGCACAAGCCTCTTATCATTTTCGTAGCCCTCCTCTGGACCGCTTCAAGTCTTCTTACGTCCTTCGCCAGATACGGTCTCCAAAACTGAAGACAATACTCCAAGTGGGGCCTCACCAATGACCTGTACAGGGGCATCAACACCTTCTTCCTTCTACTGGCTACGCCTCTCTTTATACAGCCCAGTATCCTTCTGGCAGCAGCCACTGCCTTGTCACACTGTTTTTTCACCTTTAGCTGCGATAAGGGTTTCTATCGCAGTCCAGGGCGCTAAATGCTCCGACACTCATAGAAATTCTATGAGCGTCGGAGCATTTAGCGCCTTCTGGCCACGGAAGAAACCTCAATTGCAGCTTATTAAAAGGGTGTGTGTGTGTTTTAATTAGCAATATTTAAGAACATAAAAATTATCGTACTGGGTCAGATTCTAGCCCAGCATTCTGTTTTCTCAACAGAGGCCAGTTCAGGCCACAAGTACCTGGAAGAGTCCCCCAAAGCAGCAAGATTCCTTGCCCCTAAAAACTGTTCTAACAATCCGGGAAGAACTTTGAGCGTTTCCAATGCTTATAATTTCAAAGAATTCCCGATTCTGCTGGAAATCAAACACAGACTAAAGCGGATCACTTCCAACTCTGTCCAACCCACAGTATCATAACTCAAAATTAAAAAATGGGGGGTGTCTTCTTGGATAGTCACAATATCAACTATTCACGAGAATTAAAACAAACTAATGTCTAATTCATATAGGAACTGATGATAAACCTATAAAGAACTTACTTATACAGCAACCCAATTCTTAAAAAAAGACTCTCCTAAGTACTGCATAAAATAGGAGGCCTCAGAACATAAAACCTCTTACAACATATGTTATTTCAGGTTCTTATCCTGGTGGCTAATGCCATATAATCATATACGTCGAACCTCCTTCAAATCTGAACTTACAGTATTGCCTTCTTCAGGATACAATAAAGGACTTTGTCTGCTCCACATCATAGAGCAACTTAAAAATAAATAAGGTAGCGTTATAAAGAAATATTACAGGTAGACATCTCTTCTTACGTTAGACCACAGTTCTTCAACCGCCGGTCCGCGGACCAGTATCGGTCCGCAGGAAATTTTTGCGGTCCTGACTCATTTGAACTTCCTGCCGGTCCGCGCAGGACCGGCAAGATCAGCATCGGAAGCGTGCGCTGGGCCGGAGAGATCTTGGGGAGCCTCCGACAGTGGCTTTCTCCCCTCTCTGCAGCTCTCCGTTACTTCCCAGCGCAGCGATTCACGAAGGCAGCCTCGGGGCTTTTGCTGAGTCGCGGCTGCCTCTGATGACGCAACTTCCTCTTTCCTCAGAGGCGGCGCGACACAACAAAGGACCCGAGGCTGCCTTCGTGAATCGCTGCGCTGGGAAGTAAGAAGAGCTGCTGGGAGGGGAGAAAGCCACTATTGGAGTCTGGGAAGCTGCTGGGCAAGGGGAAAAGGGGACAGCTGCTACTATAGAGGGAGAAGGAGAGATGCTGCTGGGAGGGGAGGAGGGAAAGGAATCTGGGAAGCTGCTGGGCAAGGAAAAAAAGGGACAGCTGCTACTGGAGAGGGAGAAGGAGAAGGAGAGATGCATCTGGGAGGGGAGGAGGGAAAGGAATCTGGGAAGCTGCTGGGCAAGATAAAAAAAAGGGACAGCTGCTACTGGAGAGGGAGAAGGAGAGATGCTTCTGGGAGGGGAGGAGGGAAAGGAATCTGGGAAGCTGCTGGGCAAGATAAAAAAAGGGACAGCTGCTACTGGACAGGGAGAAGAAGAAGGAGAGATGCTTCTGGGAGGGGAGGAGGGAAAGGAATCTGGGAAGCTGCTGGGCAAGATAAAAAAAGGGACAGCTGCTACTGGAGAGGGAGAAGGAGAGATGCTTCTGGGAGGGGAGGAGGGAAAGGAATCTGGGAAGCTGCTGGGCAAGGAAAAAAAAGGGACAGCTGCTACTGGAGAGGGAGACGGAGAGATGCTGCTGGAGGGGAGGAAGGGAAGAGAGTTACTGCTGGACAGGAGGAGGAGGGAAGGGAGAATGAAAAAGGAAGGAAACAGCTGGCAGAGAGATTAGAGGAGGGGAAGGGGAGACACAGGCATGAGAAAGTAGAGAGATTGATGATAGGAAGGGGTCAGCAGAAAAATAAGCAGAGGGACAACGATGATAGATCTGGTGTAGGAGAGATAAAAATGAAGAGAGCAGTGAAGCTGGAATGAATCATGTAAATAGGAGAGAGGGGCACAAGCTGGATGGAAAGGGGAGAGGGACATAGAAAGAAGACAGATACCATATGGAAGGGGGAGAGGACAGATAGTGGATGGAAGGGGCAGATGCTGGATTGAAGAGACAGAGAGGGCATACGCTGGAAGGAAGAGAGTGAAAAAAGATTGAAAGCAGAAACTAGAGACGACAAAAGGTAGAAAAAAATAATTTTTATTTCTATTTTGTGATTAGAATATATCAGATTTGAAATATATATCCTGCTAGAGCTGGTGTTAGACATAACTGGGGACTGCAAAACCCAGGCAGTGCTTCTTTAGCTTTCAGCTGGCTTAGGGCGCTCTCTGACCAGGGGGCAGTTGCCCTAGTTGCACTCCCCTAAAACTATTCCTGTCATGTGTTACTTCAGTATTCTGTAGCATGATATTTCTGTGTAGCATTCTGTAATAATTTGGCTTGTTCAGTTTTCTTGATAGTAGAGGGGATATATGTGAAGGGGAGGGGAGACAGGGGTTTTGTTGATCCTTGCTCTGAATTATTTGTATTTATAAATGACAATTCTACAGAATATTGTTTCTTTTTATACTTTAATAAAATACATTCAATATAAAATCATAACTGAGGCTTGTGTGGATGGGATCAGATGATTTGTGGGGACCGAGCTCGCGGAGATGGGGCGGAAACGGATTTTTAAATTTTTAGTCCTAGTAGTTTGCCGGTCCACAAAATAATTATTTTTTTTCTGCCGGTCCACGGGTGTAAAAAGTTGAAGAACACTGACCATAAGCAACACAGAGGTTTTCTCCTGACCAGAGAGTTTACCATCCTTTCTAGTTTGCCCGTCAGTATTCTATGGGATTCCAGGCCAATTGGATTTGGCTTCTACTGTTTCATAAACTTTCAGCCACAGCTACACCAATTTTTTTCTCACCATTTTAATCACCTTCTTCCATTGAAGCAACAGTCCTTGCTCACGAAACACTGGCTGTGGCTCCCTCCAGAATCTAGTACACCTGACCCCTTCCTGGATACTACAGTTTCTTTCCCATGGTCCTCCACCAGCATCCCCAGACTCAAGAATTGCAGGCAGGTCTCCCCCTCTGTGGGCTGCAGCACTGCCACTGGTCCACTAGGTGGCACCTAGCGTTTGTGTATTATCCAAAGATGCAGAAAGTGCACATGGAAGAGAGGAAAGTAGATATTATCGAAAAAAGGAACACGTCTTTTTGTTTAAAAAAAAAAAAAAAGAATAAATAATTTAAAAGATACAGCAGTAGTTGAAAAACAATAAGACAGGATTCAAGGGCAAGTTAGATGCACACCTTCTTGCAAAACACATTGAGGGATACGGGTAAACAAGGTCTTTAGCAGGGATCACCGGGATTGGCCTCCGCGTGTGTGGGTCGCCGGACTGGATGGACCTAGGGTCTGATCCGGTGAAGGCATTTCTTATGTTCTTTGATACAAAGGATCTCAGAAAGAAGAGCACAGGGAAAAATATCAAGTGAATTTATATCGCGATAGAGACAGCAGTAGTTAAAAGGATAAGTGACGTGAGTAAACTTTTTGCAATATATATTGGTGAAAGGAGAATGGGCAGAACCAATTCTGGATGACTCAGATGAGAAAAGTGTGTAGAAATCAGAAAACAGTTGTTACTAAGTGTATATTGTGACAGGGTAAGACTGGACTGGAGTAGCCCGAACCCTGACCTGGGTCATCCAAGCCTCAGCCGAGCAGTTGAATGAGGTATGGAGGGGTAGAGGGGTGTCTGCATCAAAATAAAAAGGTCCAGTATGGGTGTTTAGTGTGAATTTTAAGATGACTTTATTTTCTGGTCTTATAGTGTAGTGCAATTCCAAAAACATACAAAACAAAAGCTCTCATTGGTGGCTAAACAGCCTGTTAGCCCACGATGCTTTATTCACTAATAAAGTTCAAGAGAAAACACAAAAATAACTTTTCAATTTCAAGTCCTGGAACCTGCTTGCACTGCTTGGACAGGTTCCCCACAGTTCTCCTGCGATTATGGAAATTCTGAAGCAGTGATTCTTAACTCTTCTGTTACCCTTATTTACATCAGAAGCAGTAATTCCTGATCCTTAAGGTATTTTTAATTCCATCAGAGGCAGTACTTCTTAACTCTTCTGATATTCTTAGTCTTGTGAGGCAACACCACCTTATCAGAAAACAGCATTCTTACTTTCCCCAAACTTTACTCTGTAATCATGCTCTCAAACAAGCATGACTCCTCAGGTTCCATTTCAACATCATTTGTAAGCATTTCTTCTGGCATTTCTGTATCAAATTCATTATTACCTTCAGAAGAATAATTAGAAATTTCAGTCCTGAGGTTTACTCCTTGCTTTCTGTGGGGAATGCTGGTTGCTGTCCTCTAAATCCTAACTGGTACAGGTATGCTTCTCTCCAAGGAGTCAGGTATCTTGTAAGCTTGTAGCTCCCTCTGCCTCTCTTGGCTTAGAGAACACACCCTTTTCCCTAGCATAGACTGATTGCTCCTCACAATACCTGTGGTTCTCTGGTGCTTTGCTAATGAGCCTGGATAGCTTCCCTGCTCATTAACCCTTCCCCCAGCAGAGCTGATTGCAGGAGCTAATCCCTTTGTGGGTTTTGCTATCACCTGCCTAGTGCATGCTGGTCCTTGTAGTTCTTTGCTTTTAGCATTCCCTACCTTAGAACTAGGCAAGTATAATCGGGTCCCTTTTAGGTTGCCTTTCACTGGGGATAAATTCTGCAGGGCAGTTTCCCTAACCTGCCTGCTTCTAGGGGTAGGTTTAGGGATAGTTTTAGAGCACTGCAGAGTTTCTTCCAGCATGACAGGACTCTCCCTATCACAATATATATAGTAATGAGATGTATGGCAGCCATTTATCACATTTCTGTTATACGATTGTTTTGCAATGCTGTCAAGCGTTGCTTTCTGATATTTTTTCATGTTATTCCTATCATTAGGATTCAATTTGTCTGTCTTCAAGTCTTGAATTTATGTTTATATTTGATCATTTTATTATACTATTAACAAAATGATAAGCTTTGTGTCGAGCTGTATCTGCTGTACATGCCTTGGGAGAATCTCTATAAAGAGGCAAGTAGTATAATGGGTACGCCTCATGTCAAAATGATTGGCAGCTGTCAAGATAAGGATCGACCAATCGGCGTTAACTTCTGGGTTAAGCCACGCCCACTCTCTGCCCATACCGCACCCACTCTCCACCCCAATCCCTGCCCACTCTCTACCCACACCCCGCCCACTTACTGAGGCAGTTAATAAATCCCAATAATAAATAGATAAATGAATAAGAGAATATTCTTGTGAAACCGGACAATCGGAGCATGGGGCTGGATGGGGGACATGTTCTAGGATATTAATGGAAGCCAGAGAGGTTCTGGTGGGTTTCCTACTTGGATAAAGCAATTTCATCAAATTTTGTATTAAACTTAAAACTTATGTGACATCGTTGTGTGAAAACTTAGGACTCTTTTTACTCAGCTGCGAGAACGGTTTTACCACATGCTTAGCGCACACTGAACTGCTGCGCGTGCTAGACCTTAACGCCAGCGTTGAGCTGGCGTTAGTTCTAGCTGCGTAGCGCGGGTTTAGCACGCGCTAAAAATGCTCTCGCAGTTTAGTAAAAGGAGCCCTTAATGTAAGCTTTTCTAAAGGACTGGATGCAGTGGCGTAGCGAGCATGTGAGGCGCACTCCTCTGCCCTTGTCTCCGCCCCCCCCCCCCCCGCTGCTTCCCTGATCCCAACTTCCACGCGCGCCCTCCCCCTTCCCTTCCCCCTACCTCTGGTTGAAGTTGTTGCTTGCAGCGTCCAACAATGCGCTCCTCGTGACCCCGTCAGTGCTCCCTCTGATGTGACTTCCTACGTGCAGCACCCGGAAGTGACAGCGGGAGAGCCGACGGGGTCGCGAAGAGCACTTTGTTGACTGCCACGAATAACTTCTGCAACAAGAGATATGAGAGGGGAAGGGGGGCATGCACATGGAGGGGATGGAATGGGGGGCAGAGAAAAGGAGGGGCATCGGCCCCCCACCTACATGGTCCCCCCACCTCCTTACCATAAGAACATAAGCAATGCCTTCACTGGGTCAGACCTGAGGTCCATCGTGCCCAGCAGTCCACTCACGCGGCGGCCCTTCCAATCTGAAGAAATACTGACATAATATAACGTCGTGCTTTATAACCACGTAGCCGTAAGTTCAACACGGTTTACAAAAGATTATAAACAAAGAACAATATTATTGGAAACGGAATAAATCATTTAACCAAGTATTTTGAAAAAGATAAGTTTCCAACAAAGTCCTAAAATGTTTTATAGAATAAGCAGTAAGTAATTACGATCGAAATTCTTTTATCATGGGAAGCTACCTGAAATGCCAAAGTACGTTCAAGAAATTTTTTGCTTTTACAACCCTGTATAGAGGGGAAAATGAACAAGGCGTGTGAGATTTTCGGCTGTGTTTGTGCGATGCACTAGGGCAGAGGGATAGAACGACATAGCCTCTTGAAAAAGAGAGACAATAAAGGGATAGTAACAATTGGATGGGACTCTTCTGTGAGTGTTAGTCGTGAGAAAAGAGAAAGAAAAAAAGAAAAGTGCGAGAATGTTAAATTGAAGCTCGAATGCGTCTTTAAATAAAAATGTTTTTAATTTTGTTTTTAAATCGTTCCAAAGATGATTCTTCTGGTAGATCTGCAGGCGTGGCATTCCAGAGCGTGGGAGCTGTGACGGAAAAGAATGACGTTCGACGCACGCTAAACTGGCATATCGATGGGATATGTAAGAGGTGTCGGGCATTAGACCTGAGGGTTCTAGCCTGGGTAAAAGGGATCTAAAGTCTGTTTTGGAATTCCGGAAGATTTGTATGGCTTGTTTTAAATGTCAAAAGTAGAATTTTTATAAGTAATTCTGTGTGCTACTGGCAGCCAACGAGCTTTTGTTAAGAGCGGAGTGACGTCTCAATTTCTTTTGCATTTATAGCGGTGTTCTGACTAATTTGCAAGCACCTTAGCTCTTTAGGCGCGATTCCTTTGTAAAGTGCATTACTGTAATCTAGACGGGATATATAGGAAGTTTATAAACAAACTGAACAATTTAGTACTAGGATCTAGGGATGAGGAGTTTAGAGGAGTTCACTCTGAAGAAGTAGGGCTTATGAGCAGAGTTTCATAGGTCTAAGTTCTGAGACAAGTTCTTTTCAGTCTCTTCATGTGCAATATGGCAGAGCGGCAAGGAGGAAAAATGTGTCTATAGTCTGCATAATCTTTGTAGATTACAAATTATTCAGGTACTCAAGCATTTTCCCCTAACTGTCCTGGTGGGCTCCCACTCTATCTAATGTACCTGCGGCAATGGGGGATTAAGTGACTTGCCCAGGGTCACAAGGAGCAGTGTGGAACTTGAACCCACAACCTCAGGGAGCCAGGGCTGTAGCTCTAACCACTGCACCACACACTCCTCACACTCTATGGTCTCAAACTCACAGTCCGGAGGTCACATGTGGCCCGCCAGGTACTATTTTGTGCCTCGTGGTCTGTACTAGTGCTGCCCCCCCCCCCTCTTTGCAGCATCCTCTGGCTTCCCCCCTGGCCTCCCGCTCTTACCTTCGGATAATTGCCCCAGCCTGCAGTGAGGATTGCCGGTGCTGTAGCGATCCTTGCAGGCTGCCGTTGTCTCAGCAGCATGTTCTCTCTGCCGTGATCCTGCCCCTGATGTCAGAGAAGGGGCGGGACCGCAGCAGAGGGAAAGTGCTGCAGAGGCTGATGACAACCTGCAAGGAAAGCTACAGCACTGGCGATCCTCTCTGCAGGCTGTGGTAATTAGCTGAAACTAAGACCGGGAAGCCAGGGGGGAAGCTGGAGGACGCTGCAAAGAAGGGGGGGGGGGGGGAAACATGCAGGCCTTTGGGGGGGGGGGAAAGATTTATAAACTTTTATAAAGGGTTTTACCTCATGCAAAATTGTCATTTCTTTAATAAGACATTAACTTTTTTTTTTTTTTTTGCAGCCCTCCAAGTACCTACAAATCCATAACATGGCCCTGCAAAGGGTTTGAGTTTTAGACCACTGCTCTAACTGCAATATAAGAAGATTTGATTCTCTCCAGAACCCCGGCTGCATAAGGTGCTGGGGTTTCTTTCAACAAGTTTTTACCTCTTTAAACTGTACCCATGGCTCAGATACGTCAGCATCCAGGCCGGCCGGATGGCATGCTTTAAATGGTATTAGCTGTCATTACAATGTCGGCCTGTGGGAGGGAGATGTGAATATAAAGCAGAGAAGCAGAGCGAGGGGAGCAGGCGGAGAGAAACTGGGACCAGAGCTCCAGCTCCAGCACACACACACAATCTACTCATTCTTGGGCTGCCTGGAAGAAGCCCTGGGAAAAAGGCAGCAGAGCTGAAAGCAGAGAATCTCCTCCTTCCAGATCACCAGGGAAAAGACAGAGCAGAGATTCTCAGCAACCAGAGCGAACTTGGGACCTGAATCTTTCACATTGGAAAATCTGAGCTACATCTGACTGCAAAACTCCATCCTCTGAGAAAAGAAGAGAAATCATGGCAACCAAGCAGGCAGGGGAGCTGGGGACCAGCTGCTGCAGCTACCAAGAGGTGCCCACTCACTGTATTTATATCACCGAGGAGTTCCCCCAGCCCATCCGAGCCAAGGCCCCCAGAGGCAAGCTGAGGAGACCCAGTGAGTCCTGGCTTCAGTCCCATTCAGTCACCTTCGATGAGATCCAGGAGGTGGAAGAGGAAGGGTTCTCCCCCCAAGGAGGAGGAGAAGCCAAGAAATCCTTCCTGCAGTCTCTGGAGGGTCTGAGGAGAAGGACCCAGACCCTGCTACCTGCAAAGAGAGAACTTCGTCAGCTGTAAAATGAGTCACAGCCTGGATTCCAGTGACTCCGATTCTGGGCATCTGAGTTCTAGAGACCCCTCAGCCTGTCACGCACCAAATGGCGACAGCTCTTCAGGATAATTCTGTAACTTTAGAGAGGGTAAGATCTCTGGAAACGAGATATTTTATAAGAGGACTGTTTGTAGCGGCCAGGCTGCAAAGCTAATTGAAGAACTGACACTGGAAGCATTTTCTCCCTGAGTGGAACTTGTCACTGGTCAGTAAGTAAGACAGGAACTGGAAGGCTGGATGCTGTGGTTTTCATTCTGCTGAGGATTAAACCAGCCTGAAGGGGCCAGATCCAGAGAGACATTTTCAGCTGGGAGCAGAATATTTTCCAGGGAGACTCAGGCTGTTTCCTAAATAATATTATTCTGTGATGCTTTATTATTGATTTTTTTTTAATTAATATACACTGAACACATTTTAGTTTTGTACTTTAAATCTTTCATGTTATTTATTTAATGTCTGTATATATTTTTCAATATTACTATGAAAGCCAGAAAATAAATACAGAATGTTTTATTGTATAATTGAAGACCCATTCCGTGATGTCATTATTTGGCTTCTGCTCTTATCTTCATAATACAAGATTATGTGAAAGACCTGGGTGGCCACAAACGAACAGAAAATGTCTTTGCTGTGGTTTATGGTTTATTTAAAATTTAATATCACTTCCTTCCCGCAAATATTTCAGAGTGATTTACATCATCATAAAATAGAAAAATGATGAGTTTAGAAAGTAGAATGCCAGGCAAAACAGGTGTTCGTAATGCAGCATTTAAATGATTTCTTTGAAGCAGAGTAAAGCCTTAGCGTGGTCCCTGTAACAGAATCTGTGAAAGAAGGGGTGCATTTAGGTGACACTGTCTGACTGGGCTCTGGAGCACTTCAAGGGGCCACTGAAAAGTTCTCGGCCCAACCAAGAAGAGAATGATGTGGAGCCGTGAAACGTACGAGTCATTCCACACTTTTCTTGACACTTTTCGTTTCAATGAGGCAAATGCATCTATCAAATGGGCACAAGCATGGGGAAACCAAGCCATTGTGACATCACCACTGAGGGCTGGCACTTAGGCATTGGTGGAATGAGGCTTTATGACATCACAACACGAGGGGCCGCTGAAAAGTTCTCTGCCTAACCAAGAAGAGAATGATGTGGAGCCATGAAACTTACGAGTATTCCACACTCTTTTCATTTCATTTCATATAAATTGGTTTCATAAGAACATAAGAACATAAGCAGTGCCTCCGCCGGGTCAGACCACAGGTCCATCCCGCCCAGCAGTCCGCTCCCGCGGCGGCCCAAAACAGGTCAAGACCTGTCTGAATCATCAGAAGGGGCTCCCTTGCCACCTTGGTTTCCCATTTAAGTCCTGCCTTCCTATCGAAGTCCTAGCCCTCCGGTCTTGCACATGCACAACCAGGTTAGTTTATACTCATTACCTGATTTACTTCCTATACTTGTGTTACCTCCCAGCTCCTCCCTCAGTATCCCACGATCCCTTTATCCCTCAGGAATCCATCCAATCCCTGTTTGAATCCTTGTACCGTATTCTGCCTGATCACTTCCTCCGGTAGCGCATTCCAAGTGTCCACGACCCTTTGGGTGAAAAAAAACTTCCTTGCATTTGTTTTGAACCTATCTCCCTTCAGTTTCTCATGAATGTCCCCTCGTATTTGCTGTCTCCACTTCAGTATAAAGAATCTGTCCCTATCCACCTTCTCTATGCCCCTCATGATCTTGAAAGTCTCTATCATATCTCCCCTGAGCCTCCTTTTCTCCAGAGTAGAAGAGCCCCAGCCCTATCCAAGCCTCTCGGCGTATGAGCAGTGTTCCAGCCCTCTTACCAATTTCGTTGCTCTCCTTTGGACTCTCTCAAGTACCGCCATGTCCTTCTTGAGGTGCGGTGACCAATACTGAACGCAGTACTCTCAGATGTGGACGTACCATCGCTCGATACAAAGGCATGATGGACTTCCCGTGTTCTGGTTGCTATGCCCTTCTTTATGATGCCCAGCATCCTGTTGGCTTTTTTCGAGGCTGCTGCGCACTGTGCAGATGGCTTCAGTGATGCATCCACCAGCACACCCAAGTCTCTCTCGAGTCTGCTGTCTCCCAACAATACCCCCCCTAATTTGTAGCTGAACAACGGGTTCTTTTTCCCTATATGCATGACCTTGCATTTGTCCACGTTGAAGCGCATTTGCCATTTGTTTGCCCAGTCTTCCAGCTTGTCCAGGTCCCTTTGTAGGTCCTCACACTCCTCCCTGGTCGTAACTCTGCCGCACAGTTTGGTATCGTCTGCGAATTTTATAACCTCATATTTATTAACTATAAGAAAGTGCTAAGTAAGATCATTAGCGACAAGACCAGTAATTGTAAGAGCCTTGTGGAAACTTCAGCATGCTGAAAATCTTCCTCAAGAATCACTTCAGAAATGTTTTGCTTGGCTAGCATACTTTCCCTCCAGGATTATCTCCTTTCTTGTGTGGATTCCAGAATCCTATGGGAAAGGAATCTGTCTCACAGCCTAAACAGCGCCCTCTTGAGGATGCTTATCTCGCTGGCTAATAGAACCTACCCGACATACAGCATCCAGCTCATTTACATAGTTTGGGTGCAAGGGTTTACTATAGAAAGTAATGAAACTCATTCTCTGCCTCAGAAATAAACCAGACGTAAAGGGATAAATTATTTAAAGATCGCTGAGCTTTAGGCACTGGCTTGACATGCGCTAAGTGTGACTTCTGTAATGGCAGCTGGGCATGCAGTCGCCCTTATAGAATACTCAAGATGGGAGTGGCCTAGTGGTTAGAGCTGCTGCCGTAGCAGCGTGAGATTGCAGGTTCAATCCCAGCACACTCCTTGCGACCCTGGGCTTCCATTGCCCCATTCATTCATTCAGATTGTGAGTCCACTGGGACAGTTAGGGAAAACCCCCAGAGTACCTGACCACCATTCAATGTAAACCCACTTAGGATCCCCTTGGGCTATATAAATTAATATCTAACTTTAAGTGCAAGCTCAATGGTTGGAGTAAATGCAGGCAGGCATATAAATGAGAGCATTTTATAACCCTTGCCTCAGACATGCCCATGGTCCTCCTGTGAAGTTTCACACTCTGGAATTTGAGCACACAACATAGAGAGCAGTGACTGATTTGTGCCAGATAGCCACAATTATAGCCAAATTAACAGCTGAATTAGAACAGAAGAATAGCCTTACTGGGTCAGAGCAATGGTCCATCAAGCCCAGTAGCCCGTTCTCACGGTGGCCAATCCAGGTGCTAGTTGGAAATTTGAGCATGCAAATTGCCAGAATTAGGGGGAACCTTTTTCTTGACCTCTTGCCCAGCTGGCTCTTATCTTGAAGTTATCAGAGCTGGCTTTTTTTTTTTTCTTACTTTCCTCCATGCAGCTTTCTTCAAGGAGCCATTGCTCACAGCTTGCCAACTTCTCCTCTGGTTCTCAGCCTAGCCTTCCAATGTCTTTCTTTTCTACTTGGCCCCCCCTCCATGAATTGGTGCTCCCTCAACATTTCCTTATGGAGTCAGTATTCAAGGTCTTATTAATTCCCTTCACTGACCCTCACTCCTCACTTACCTGTAGAGCTTCTCCTACTTCCCCACCCTTCTACCCACTGCTGTTCTCCTAGGACAAGCAGGATGAGTCAGCCACAAATGGGTGATGTCCCTATCAGCTCCCATTGGTCGGATAAGGTCTCCAATAGCTCAGAGAGGTTTCTCTCTCTCTCTCTCTCTTTCTAAGCTTGTGGATTGCTGGGACCTGACTTATCTTGCTGTCCATGGAGAACCCACGTTACAGGTAAGTAATCACAATGTTTTGAACATCAGCAGTTTCTTTGAGGGATAGCATGTTCTTTTCTGAAATTTGTTTTCCAATGGCACCAATTACTGGACTTAACCATACTTTCTGTCTAAGAACATAAGAATAACCTTACTGGATCAGACCAATGGTCTATCAAGCCCTGTAGCCCATCCTCATGGTGGCCAATCCAGGTCACTAGTCCTGGCAAAACCACCAAAAGTAGCAACATTCCTTACAACATCCAGGGAAAGCCTATGTCTGTCTCAACAGCAGTTTATGGACTTTTCCTCCAGGAACTTGTCCAAACCTTTTTTTTTAAACCAGCTACATTAACCGCTCTTACCACAACCTCTGGCAGTGCGTTCCAGAACTTAACTATTCTCTGAGTGAAAAACATTTGTTAACATTATATGCTAGGTTGAGCATAATAAATAGGAAAAGTAATTTATCCAGACCAGCTAAATGGCTTCATAGCTCTGGTTTTCCTGGGGAATTATAAGGAGGTTATAGGGGAGTAATGAATTTTTTATACTGCTTTTCTATGGTACAACCAGAGCAGACTTGTCCACACACTCATTTTCTCAGTGGTCAATTACGGATGCGAAAGCTGGTCAGTTTGGAAACAAGACAGAAAAAAGATTGACTCATTTGAGCTTTGGTGCTGGAGAAGGGTTTTATGCAAGCCATGGACCACCAGAAGAACTAACAAATCAGTTCTGGAAGTGATCAAACTGGCTTTGCCACTCGAAGCCCAAACGATGAAGTTACGGCTGTCTTATCACTGGAGAAGGACATCATGTTTGGGAAGATCGAAGGAACCAGGCGAAGAAAGCGACCTGCAACCAGATGGCTGGACACGTTCAAAACAAGCATGGTGATGACGCTGGAGGACCTTACCGGACTAGCACAAAAGCGATCTCTTTTTAGATCCATCCAGTTGCTAGGACTCGAGCACAAGTTGATGGCATCAAAGTAACATATTCGGGCGCAGAACAAGCGCAGTTGTGTGTTTATGCTGCCGGTGTCACACGGGCATCGGCACACGTTTGGGTTTTTTTCCAGTCTGTCTTTAAAATTTGCTGGAGCATCCTTCCACTTGTAAAAGAAGACAAAATGGATAGTTCACTGTGAAAGATTGTCAGGAAATCTTCTCCTCAAAATCCTCCAACGTTGCCCTGGTGAAAACGTTTCGGCATTAGAAGCCATTATTTCTTTCTGCACATTGCAGTGCTTCCGTCTGCGTACCCACTGGCCTCATGAACAGCCATGTTAAATACATGTCAGTCCAGTTTGTTAATACCTGTTAATACCTGCGCTCAAGCCCTCTCAGCACTGGCATGCAAAAACATTCATGTACACCAAGTGTTAACCACATGCTTATGCTCATGGTAGCCTTGAGCATCAAACCCTTGGATTGTAAGCCCTTCAGGAATAGGACTTGAATGTAACTTGCCTTGAGCTACTACAGGAAAAAAAAAAAAGCATGAGCTAAATCCCCACAAACTGTGCTTGCATTCTCTTCCTAAAACATTCACTCTGCAGTAGAAAATGACACCGGGACAAATTCCTGCAGGAACTCAATTTCCCTGTCCCGTCCCCATGAATTTTGTCCCTGTTCCTGCCCCATTCCTGTAAGCTCTGACTTAACCGCACAGGCCTCGAACACTTATAATTTTAAGTGTTTGAGGCTTGTGCAGATGAGGACGGAGCTTAGACATTGGTGGAATGAGGCATTATGACATCACAATCTGAGCTCTAGAATGTTGCTACTTGTGATTTTAAAGCGTTTGAGGCTTGTGCAGATGAGGGCGGAGCTTAGGCATTGGTGGACTGAGGCATTATGATATCACAAACTGAACTCTAGAATGTTGCTATTTAGGATTTTAAAGTGTTTGAGGCTCGTGCAGATGAGGACGGAGCCTTAGGCATTGGTGGAATGAGGCATTATGACATCACAATCTGAGCTCTAGAATGTTGCTACTTGTGATTTTAAAGCGTTTGAGGCTTGCGCAGATGAGGACGGAGCTTAGGCATTGGTGGAATGAGGCATTATGACATCACAATCTGAGCTCTAGAATGTTGCTACTTGTGATTTTAAAGCGTTTGAGGCTTGTGCAGATGAGGACGGAGCTTAGGCATTGGTTGGAATGAGGCATTATGACATCACAATCTGAGCTCTAGAATGTTGCTACTTGTGATTTTAAAGCGTTTGAGGCTTGTGCAGATGAGGACGGAGCTTAGGCATTGGTGGACTGAGGCATTATGACATCACAAACTGAACTTTAGAATGTTGCTATTTAGGATTTTAAAGTGTTTTGAGGCTCGTGCAGATGAGGACGGAGCCTTAGGCATTGGTGGAATGAGGCATTATGACATCACAATCTGAGCTCTAGAATGTTGCTACTTGTGATTTTAAAGCGTTTGAGGTTTGTGCAGATGAGGACGAGAGCTTAGGCATTGGTGGAATGAGGCATTATGACATCACAATCTGAGCTCTAGAATGTTGCTACTTGTGATTTTAAAGCGTTTGAGGCTTGCGCAGATGAGGACGGAGCTTAGGCATTGGTGGACTGAGGCATTATGACATCACAATCTGAGCTCTAGAATGTTGCTACTTGTGATTTTAAAGCGTTTGAGGTTTGTGCAGATGAGGACGGAGCTTAGGCATTGGTGGAATGAGGCATTATGACATCACAATCTGAGCTCTAGAATGTTGCTACTTGTGTTTTTAAAGCGTTTGAGGCTTGTGCAGATGAGGACGGAGCTTAGGCATTGGTGGACTGAGGCATTATGACATCACAAACTGAACTCTAGAATGTTGCTATTTAGGATTTTAAAGTGTTTGAGGCTCGTGCAGATGAGGACGGAGCCTTAGGCATTGGTGGAATGAGGCATTATGACATCACAATCTGAGCTCTAGAATGTTGCTACTTGTGATTTTAAAGCGTTTTGAGGCTTGCGCAGATGAGGACGGAGCTTAGGCATTGGTGGAATGAGGCATTATGACATCACAATCTGAGCTCCTAGAATTTGCTACTTGTGATTTTAAAGCGTTTGAGGCTTGTGCAGATGTGGACGGAGCTTAGGCATTGGTGGAATGAGGCATTATGACATCACAATCTGAGCTCTAGAATGTTGCTACTTGTGATTTTAAAGCGTTTGAGGTTTGTGCAGATGAGGACGGAGCTTAGGCATTGGTGGTGGAATGAGGCATTATGACATCACAATCTGAGCTCTAGAATGTTGCTACTTGTGATTTTAAAGCGTTTGAGGCTTGTGCAGATGAGGACGGAGCTTAGGCATTGGTGGACTGAGGTATTATGACATCACAAACTGAACTCTAGAATGTTGCTATTTAGGATTTTAAAGTGTTTGAGGCTCGTGCAGATGAGGACGGAGCCTTAGACATTGGTGGAATGAGGCATTATGACATCACAATCTGAGCTCTAGAATGTTGCTACTTGTGATTTTAAAGCGTTTGAGGCTTGCGCAGATGAGGACGGAGCTTAGGCATTGGTGGAATGAGGCATTATGACATCACATATCTGAGCTCTAGAATGTTGCTACTTGTGATTTTAAAGCGTTTGAGGCTTGCGCAGATGAGGACGGAGCTTAGGCATTGGTGGAATGAGGCATTATGACATCACAATCTGAGCTCTAGAATGTTGCTACTTGTGATTTTAAAGCGTTTGAGGCTTGTGCAGATGAGGACGGAGCTTAGGCATTGGTGGACTGAGGCATTATGACATCACAAACTGAACTCTAGAGTGTTGCTATTTAGGATTTTAAAGTGTTTTGAGGCTCGTGCAGATGAGTACGGAGCCTTAGGCATTAGTGGAATGAGGCATTATGACATCACAATCTGAGCTCTAGAATGTTGCTACTTGTGATTTTAAAGCGTTTGAGGCTTGTGCAGATGAGGACGGAGCTTAGGCATTGGTGGACTGAGGCATTATGACATAACAAACTGAACTCTAGAATGTTGCTATTTAGGATTTTAAAGTGTTTGAGGCTCGTGCAGATGAGTACGGAGCCTTAGGCATTGGTGGAATGAGGCATTATGACATCACAATCTGAGCTCTAGAATGTTGCTACTTGTGATTTTAAAGCGTTTGAGGTTTGTGCAGATGAGGACGGAGCTTAGGCATTGGTGGAATGAGGCATTATGACTTCACAATCTGAGCTCTAGAATGTTGCTACTTGTGATTTTAAAGCGTTTGAGGCTTGCGCAGATGAGGACGGAGCTTAGGCATTGGTGGAATGATGCATTATGACATCACAATCTGAGATCTAGAATGTTGCTACTTGTGATTTTAAAGCGTTTTGAGGCTTGCGCAGATGAGGACGGAGCTTAGGCATTGTTGGAATGAGGCATTATGACATCACAATCTGAGCTCTAGAATGTTGCTACTTGTGATTTTAAAGCGTTTGAGGCTTGTGCAGATGAGGACGGAGCTTAGGCATTGGTGGAATGAGGCATTATGACATCACAATCTGAGCTCTAGAATGTTGCTACTTGTGATTTTAAAGCGTTTGAGGCTTGTGCAGATGAGGACGGAGCTTAGGCATTGGTGGACTGAGGCATTATGACATCACAAACTGAACTCTAGAATGTTGCTATTTAGGATTTTAAAGTGTTTGAGGCTCGTGCAGATGAGTACGGAGCCTTAGGCATTGGTGGAATGAGGCATTATGACATCACAATCTGAGCTCTAGAATGTTGCTACTTGTGATTTTAAAGCGTTTGAGGTTTGTGCAGATGAGGACGGAGCTTAGGCATTGGTGTGGAATGAGGCATTATGACTTCACAATCTGAGCTCTAGAATGTTGCTACTTGTGATTTTAAAGCGTTTGAGGCTTGCGCAGATGAGGGACGGAGCTTAGGGCATTGGTGGAATGATGCATTATGACATCACAATCTGAGATCTAGAATGTTGCTACTTGTGATTTTAAAGCGTTTGAGGCTTGCGCAGATGAGGACGGAGCTTAGGCATTGTTGGAATGAGGCATTATGACATCACAATCTGAGCTCTAGAATGTTGCTACATGTGATTTTAAAGCGTTTGAGGCTTGTGCAGATGAGGACGGAGCTTAGGCATTGGTGGAATGAGGCATTATGACATCACAATCTGAGCTCTAGAATGTTGCTACTTGTGATTTTAAAGCGTTTGAGGCTTGTGCAGATGAGGACGGAGCTTAGGCATTGGTGGACTGAGGCATTATGACATCACAAACTGAACTCTTGAGTGTTGGTATTTAGGATTTTAAAGTGTTTGAGGCTCGTGCAGATGAGTACGGTAGCCTTAGGCATTAGTGGAATGAGGCATTATGACATCACAATCTGAGCTCTAGAATGTTGCTACTTGTGATTTTAAAGCATTTGAGGCTTGTGCAGATGAGGACGGAGATTAGGCATTTGTGGAATGAGGCATTATGACATCACAATCTGAGCTCTAGAATGTTGCTACTTGTGATTTTAAAGCGTTTGAGGCTTGTGCAGATGAGGACGGAGCTTAGGCATTGGTGGACTGAGGCATTATGACATAACAAACTGAACTCTAGAATGTTGCTATTTAGGATTTTAAAGTGTTTGATGGCTCGTGCAGATGAGTACGGAGCCTTAGGCATTGGTGGAATGAGGCATTATGACATCACAATCTGAGCTCTAGAATGTTGCTACTTGTGATTTTAAAGCGTTTGAGGCTTGCGCAGATGAGGACGGAGCTTAGGCATTGGTGGAATGATGCATTATGACATCACAATCTGAGATCTAGAATGTTGCTACTTGTGATTTTAAAGCGTTTGAGGCTTGCGCAGATGAGGACGGAGCTTAGGCATTGTTGGAATGAGGCATTATGACATCACAATCTGAGCTCTAGAATGTTGCTACTTGTGATTTTAAAGCGTTTGAGGCTTGTGCAGATGAGGACGGAGCTTAGGCATTGGTGGAATGAGGCATTATGACATCACAATCTGAGCTCTAGAATGTTGCTACTTATGATTTTAAAGTGGTTGAGGCTTGTGCAGATGAGGACGGAGCTTAGGCATTGGTGGAATGAGGCATTATGACATCACAATCTGAGCTCTAGAATGTTGCTACTTATGATTTTAAAGTGGTTGAGGCTTGTGCAGATGAGGACGGAGCTTGCAGGAATGGGGCAGGGACAGGGAAAGAACTCACTGGGACGGGAAAATTAGTTCCTACAGGGATGGGAAAAATTTGTCCCCTTGTCATTCTCTACTCTGCAGCAACTCGTTTTCTCGCCACAGAAGCCAGGCAACTTATTTATACCCTTTTCTGTTATCGTAAATCTCAGCTCCACACCTTCCAGCCTACCACAAAACAGCCTTCTTGAACAGATGCACCGTCCTCCTTGACTTTCGAAATACAATTTTGGCCTCTTTTAGGCTTTGTTTAACATATAAACTTATTCTCCCTGCCCTTGGCCTCCTTATCACAAATCTCATACAGACTCTCTCAGAGAACCTGCTGTTCTAACTCTAAGCAACACACACTGCACTCCATAAGCTTTGACAGTGTTTCTTGCCAGTCTTTATTAGATTGTAAGTTTCAGAAAGCAGAGATTGCCTATTATCTGGAAAGTGCTGCATATAGCCTGGTAGCGCAATATAATATTAATGTGCTGGGATTTCCTTAAGCACCACTCTCTACCTATATCTCAGATACGTCAGTGTCCAGCCCAGCCGGAAAACATGCTTTAAATGGTATTAGCTGTCACTGCAACTGCTGATCAGTGGATGGGAGATGTAGATATAAACCAAGGAAGCAGTGAAGTAGAGCAGAAAGAGAAGCGGCTCTCAGAGAGAAGGAGGGAAACTGGAGAAATTGCCAGCCTCAAAACCCACAATCTGCTTCACATCGGCAGCCCAGGGAAGAACTAGCACATCTGAAAGTGAAGAATCTCCCCCCTGATTACCAAAGCTTCCAGATCCCCAAGGAAAAAGGACTGAGCTGAGCTTCTCAATTCGCAAAAAGGAGGAAGGAGCCCGAGACAGTGGGACCAGAGCCGCTCACACTGGAAGAGCTGAGCTGTGACTGCAAAGCTCTGGCCCCTGAGAAAAAGGGACCTTACTGCTGCCAGACTCAAATCTATCAGACCATCAAGCACAAAATGATGGCAACCAAGCGGGCTGAGGTATTGGGGACCTGCTGCAGCTACCAAGAGGTGCCCACTCACTGTATTTATATCACTGAGGAGTTTCCCCAGCCCATCCGAGCCAAGGCCCCCAGAGGCAAGCTGAGGAGACCCAGTGAGTCCTGGCTTCAGTCCCATTCAGCTCACTTCGATGAGATCCAGGAGGCGGAAGAGGAAGGGGTTCTCCCCAAGGGAGGAGGAGAAGAAAGCCAAGAAATTCTTCCTGCAATCTCTGGAGGTGTCTGAGGATAGAAGGACCCAGACCCTGCACCTGCACACAGAGAGAACTTCGTCAGCTGTAAAATGAGTCACAGCCTGGACTCCAGTGACTCTGATTAGATCTCTAAGTCTAGTAACTTCAGCTTGACACATGCAAAAGGATGACATTCCTTCAGGATCGAGTCTGTAACCTCAGCGAGGAGACCTCTGGAAATCAGAGATTTAAGAAGAGGAATTTTTACTGGTCCGGACTATAAAACCTACATAACACTGACATTGGATTCATTGTTTTCTGCCTGAGGGAAACTTATCAGCAGTCACTAACAGTAGGGTCAGTAGAGCTCCTTCAAAAAAGAGAAATAAGTGTGTGTGTGGGGGGGGGGGGAAGCTTTTAAGAAGCGATATTCCTGTTTCCCTCTCGTTACTCCCCATCCCTCTACCCTCCTTTTAATTTTTATTTATCATTGTAATTAAAACTTCCCTATCCCCCAAAACCTCTCGTTTCCAATCAGTCTTAACTTCTTATAGTATTAGATTTACCCTCGTTTTATTTTATCGCACCTAAATCAAAAGTTATTTAGACCTTTCTAATTTTTAATATTGTAAACCGTCCAGATACATGTGATGGTTAGTATATCAAGCCATGAATAAACTTGAAAAGGAAGCAGGACCAAGTCCTATCTGTTTTTCACTCTTCCCAAGGGATTAAATCATCCTAAAGGGACCAGATCCTGAGAGACCTTTTTTTTTTTTTGCTTGAAGCTGAACTGTTTTCAGTGAGAGACTCTTGGTATTTCTTAGAAATGATTCTGTGATGCTTTGATTTCACAGAAAGGTCTTTCAAGTGAACTAGCATGCCACCAATACCACTTTATTCCAACTTTGATAACAGAAGTTTCTCGTATAAGCCTTTTTGATGCTTCAAGCATGTCAAAATTATATTTATTTTTGTATTTAAATCTGTGATAGAATTTATCATTTTTAAAATATATGTGAAATTTATTTTTGAAAAAAAATCTAAAATAAATATATTTGACTAGACCTTATCACATGATCTCTGCCTATTTTGTGTTTTTTGCCAAGATCAGTAGACAAATGAAAGGAGTATTTTATCATGAAAACACAATGGAACATAAATTTAAAATGATACAAGGGGGTGCTGAAATGTTCTCAGCCCAACCTAAATTCTGAGCATTATTTTGCCACTGTAGCTGAATTGCAGAATTGAAATTTAATATTTTGACAGTTTCAGGTTATTTATTGAACCATATCCACGTCATTATCTTCTTGGCTGGGCTGAGATATTTTCAGCACCCCCTCTATAGTAACTGTAATATATTAGATTTATTAATAGCTTATAGAATACAAATGCATTATACTTAGGAGATTGCATATACTAGGTGACATTTTTTACTTAATTTGTAGTGAGGGCTTTGCTGATAGCTTTTATAAACAAGAGGTTGACTGTAATTGCATTCTTGTTTTTCCTTCTTTTCTTGAGTTGGTTTCATCATTGCTCTCAAAGGTGTAATTTGGATACTCAGCCTCTATAGCATTGCATACAACCCTCAAGTAGCAGCATCTTACTTTGATCCAGTTTTTTTGAAAAAGTGATAAAACCTTGCTGAATGTATGTCCTACTGCAGTGTTCTTCAACCTTTTTACAACCCGTGGACCCGGCAGAAGAAATAAAAGAATATTTTGTGGACCGGCAAACTACTAGGACTAAAATTTAAAAACCCCGTTTACGCCCCATCTCCGCGAGCTCGGTCCCCGCAAAACCATCTGATTCCATCTGCACAAGCCGCAATTATGATTTTATATTGAACATATTTTATTAAAGTATAAAAAGAAATAATATTCTGAACATATTGTGATTTTATAAATACAAATATACAGAGCACGGACCAACAAAACCCCTGTCTCCCCTCCCCCTTCACAATATATCCCCTCTACTATCAAGAAAACTGAACAAGCCAAGTTATTATAGAATGCTACATAGAAATATCATGCTAACAGAATACTGCAGTCCCCAGTTATGTCTCTAGCAGGATATGTAATTCAAATCTGATATATTTCTAATGACAAAATAGAAATAAAATTATTTTTTTTCTACCTTTTGTTGTCTCTGGTTCTGCTTTCATCTTCTTTTCACTCTTTTCCTTCCAGCATCTGCCCGTTCCATCCAATGTCTGCCCTCTCCCCCCTTCCATATGTATCTGACTTCTTTCTATGCCCCTCTTTCTTGTCCATCCTCCTCTCTCCTTTTTACATCATTCATTCCAGCTTCACTGCCTTCTTCATTTTTATCTCTCCTACATCAGATCTAGCATCTTTATCCCTCTCTCATTTCTCTGCTGACCCCCTTTCCAGCATCAATGTCTCTCTACTTTCTCATTCCTCTCTCTCCCCTTTCTCTCATCTGATCTCTCCATTCCACCCTGACCCCCTTCCCCTCCTGTAATCTCCCTGCCAGCTGTTTCCTTCCTTTTTTCTTTCTCCCTACCCTCCTTCCTTTTTTTCCTTCTCCCTTCCCTCCTCCCTCTATGCAACATTAACTCTCTTCCCATTCCTTTCCCTCCTCCCTCCCAGCAGCATCTCTCCTTCTTCTCCCTTCCCTCCTCCCTCTATCCAACAGTAACTCTCTTCCCATCTCTTTCCCTCCTCCCCTCCCAGCAGCATCTCTCCTTCTTCTCCCTTCCCTCCTCCCTCTATCCAACATTAACTCTCTTCCCCATCCCTTTTCCCTCCTCCCCTCCCAGCAGCATCTCTCCTTCTTCTCCCTTCCCTCCTCCCTCTATCCAACAGTAACTCTCTTCCCATCTCTTTCCCTCCTCCCCTCCCAGCAGCATCTCTCCTTCTTCTCCCTTCCCTCCTCCCTCTATCCAACATTAACTCTCTTCCCATTAACTCTTCCCATTAACTCTCTTTCCCTCCTCCCCTCCCAGCAGCATCTCTCCTTCTAACTCCCTTCAAGTCCAGTAACAGCTCTCCCTTTTCCAGACCTTCCCAGCCTCCTACAGTGGCTTCCTCCCCTTCCAGCAGCTCTCGGTACTTGCCTGCAGGAAGTTGCCGGTAAATCACTTCCCTGGCAAATTGGAGAGCTGGTGGGAGGGGAGACAGCCACTGTGAAGGCTCTCCAGGATCTTGTTCGCACACGCTGACCATCTCCCTCCACCTGCACCTGACTCTGCAGCTCTCTCCGGTCCTAATCGCAACTTCCCCGCGGCCCTCTTCAGCAACTCGGCAGGGGTTGGCGATCAAGACACGCTGCCGACGTCGGGACCTTCACTCTCTGAGTCCCGCCTATTTTGTTTCAACTTCCTGTTTCCGAACAGGCGAGACTCAGAGAGGGAAGGCCCCGACGTTGGCAGCCTATCTTGATCGCCTGAGGCTGGGAGGAACATTAGTCGGGAGGAACCGCAAGTCGGCAGGAAATTTAACTGCCGTCTTGAATCTCGCCGGCCCTGCGCGGACCGGCAGAAATTTTCTGCGGACCGGCGGTTGAAGAACTGTGTCCTACTGTACTTTAACATGGCTTTCAAAACAAACCCTTGAAAAGCCAATGTTGTGGCTGATGTCTGTCACAGGAGCTGTCCAAAAGCCTGGTGCTGAAAAGCAGCAAAAGAAGGGGAGGTATTATTTTTACAAGGAAGTTTTCCTAATTTCTGTGATTAATAGATGGCAAAGTATAAAAACTGGATGTTTTTGGATTCTACATACCCATGTGCCATCTCTAATCTTCAGTATTCCCTATTCTTTAATTCCTTCTTTTAATCTTTAATGGTTCCCCCCTCTCCTGTGGAAATGATGGATTAATAAATGTTATTTTCTCTTTGCCACTTTCCCCAGTTCACACCATTCCTACAGAGTTTGAGTTCTGTAAGTGATTTTGAGCATATTTGAATGAGCCATTTTTGTAGTCAATGTGCAGGAAATAGTTTTTTTTAACTTCTTGCCCTTAGTTTAGTTTCAGTATGGGAGGGGCAGCTCAATTCACTTCCTCTGCTCATTTCTAAATGGTAGTATAAACATATGGTATTTTTAAACAACTTACTTCACACCTAAGCTTATACTAGTGGAGATAAGAGATGTGTACACATTCTGAAAATAAAATTATAACCAGTACAATATAACAAACACCTTTGCATCAATATATACATGGGATACTGATTAAGTATTATGCAACTATTAGACTCTTTAAAATTTACTTGCTCAATTCTCAGGCATGAATGTTTCTGCCAGCCCTGGCTAGGGCTGAAAATGAGTAGAGGGAAGCATTCACAACTTCCAGAGGGAGTGAAGTGTTATGTTACTGTGTTCTGAATAGTGTTGGTTTGTGATTCCCACCCAAGGACTATCACCAATTCCATTGCCTAAATGTGCCTACTGGCTCCTAAGTGAAAAACACAAAACACCATAAAAATACACTTTGGAATCACACCTACGTAAGCACTTTAGGCTGTCAAACACCACTATGAATGTGGCTAAAGCCAGAAGTGGCATTAGGCAGCCTTAACTGCCTATGTAGGCATGATTCATGGCATAGATAGGTTCTAGAAATGTAGACTTGTAAAACCCAGGCCTATATTTCCAGTGCCTATCTTTCATGGAGGTGTGATTCTCTATAGCAGGGGTGTCCAATGTCAGTCCTCGATGGGCCGCAATCCAGTCGGGTTTTCAGGATTTCCCCAATGAATATGCATGAGATCTAATTAGCATACAATGAAAGCAGTGCATGCAAATAGACCTCATGTATATTCATTGGGGAAATCCTGAAAATCCGACTGGACTGTGGCCCTCGAGGACCGACATTGGACACCCCTGCTCTATAGGGTGTCATCATGTGAATGACATGCGATTGGCAACTGCCAATATCGGCGCCCTATAGAGAATCCGGTCCTCAATGACGTTATGAAATTATCTCCCTAGTGGCCAGGTTTATAGAGGGAGCACTACTTTACACTGTGACTGGAATGAGTGTGTATGTGTAGGGGTGGGGGTGGGAGGGAGGGAGGGAGGAACAGGGTATACAGAAAATATCTATGTAGCCTCATAATGCCACAGTCCAAGTGAAGCTGCCGGTTCTGATCGAGCATGAAGCCCAAAGAAGCAGAAAAAAATTACTAGAATGCCCCGCCCCCCAAAAAAGAAAATTGAAAACATTAGTCAACAAGTGTTTTTGTGTATTTATTTGTAATTTTGTAAAGATAAATCATATTCATCCATAAATATATTGATTGAAAGGCAGCATAGCAAACTTTTAAATAAATGGGGAGGCTCATTTTAAAGCTCCTAGACTTACAAAGTTGCGCTTGTTATTATGAAACCTTGTAAGTCTTTGTGCTTTGAAAATGAACACCTTTAAGGTGTGCTCATTACATCCAATGTTCTTACACTTCACACAAAGAGAACATTGTGTACTGAAAGCATTCACAGAATAGTATCTAAGAAACATCCAGAGTCTATCTCTGGGAAACGTTTTGGTTCCTGCTGCAACTGTCTCTCAGAATCTGAGGCCCAGACTACTTAAGCCCTTTGGGATAGAGCAAAATCCAAAGCTGGACTACTCTTTCTCTCTTTTGCAGCAGCCTCTCAGTCTCTGTTGTCACTCATCCCCCAACTACTTCCTCTCAGAGAGAAAATAGTCACTCCAATGTCCATCTTTCAGCACCTTTTGAGCCAGGGACCTGATTCCTCTTCTGAAATCTCTCATTTGCAGAAAAGATCTTGTCCTCGGAGCGCTTGAGGTGAATGGTTACATATCTGATTCTGAAGGGCTATCGTCTTTCTCTGTGTGAGAGGCTGAGGGTTACTAGAGCAGAATCAGAGTCGCTGGAGTCCAGGCTGTGACTTATTTTACAGCTGATGAATTTCTCTCTCTGCAGGTGCAGATTCTGGGCGCTTCTCCTCAGACCCTCCAGAGACTGCAGGAAGGATTTCTTGGCTTTCTCCTCCTCGGTGGGGGAAACCCCTTCATCCTCCTCCTCCTGGATCTCATCGAAGGTGACAGACTGAGAGTGAAGCCAGGACTCACTGAGTCTCCTCAACTTGCCTCTGGGCGCCTTGGCTTGGATGAACTGGGGGAACTCCTCAGTCATATAGATACAGTGAGTTGGCAGCTCCTGGTAGCTGCAGCAGGTCCCCAGTACCTCAGTCAGCTTGTTTGCCATTGTTTCCCTTTTTTGCTTCTTGATGTTCCGAGAGATTTGGGTTTGACAGCAGTAAGGTCCCTTCGTTTCAGGGGACGCAGAGATAAAGTTTTGCGGTCACTTATAGCTCAGCTCTTCCAATGGGGCAGGTCTGGTTCCTCAGTCCCAGGCTCTTTCTTGTTGCCGACTCTGCTGATCGCTAAAGAGATTCTCCTCTCTCAGCAATGCTGCTTCTCTCCTAGAGCTTCGTTGAAAGATGCTCCTTGCCTTCTTCCAGGCAGCCTCAAAAAAAGAGCAGATGGTGTGTACGCTGAATCTGGAGCTCTGTCCCAGTTTCTCCCCTTTCTCAGAGCTGCTTCTGCTCCCCTCAAGCTGCTTCCCTGCTTTTATCCATATCTCCCTCCCACAGGCTGCCAGCTGAATCACAACTAACACCATTTATAGCATGCCATCCGGTTGGGCTGGGCACTGACGTATCTGAACCATGCGTGGGTACAGAGGGATAAATCCTGTGGAAGGAAACCCTGGCACATCTCATTGAGAGGATACCGGTGAAAATTAAATGTGTTCCATTGTGCAATACACACAAATGGAGAGAGCCTCGCCTTACAATAGCAACAAAACAGAAGAGAAAGGCAAAGGAGATGTCCTTACAACCAAGCAAAAGCCTTTATTCTTTATCCAAGTTTCTGCTGTCAAGTGCCTGACTAGCTGCCATTTGCACCACCAAGCTTTTTCTCATTCTCCCTGTCGTTCGATCCAGTGTTCCCCGAGGAAGGCGTTCAGAGTTGCCGAAACTTGGATCCTTGTTGGGACCGTGTTTGTAAAGAATAAAGGCTTTTACTTGGTTGGAAGGATGTCTCCCTTGCCTTTCTCTTCCATTTGGCAATAGCCATTACCAGCTATGCAAACTAAGTAAACAAGCTGCTCAATGAATTGACTCTTTGAATCTTGTTGGATACTTGTGATCTGAATGGGTTACTGCTGAAGACAGAGTGCTGGGCCCATGGTCTGACCCAGTACTCGGATAATACCTCTTGTACCTTTTTAATCATACCCCCCTTGTACCTTTTTAATCATACCCCCCTTTTACCTATTTAATCATCCCACCTTGTACCTTTTTAATCATCCCCCCTTGCACCTTTTAAATCATACCCCCCCTTGTACCTTTTTAATCATACCCCCCCTTGTACCTTTTTAATCATCCCCCCTTGTACCTTTTTAATCATACCCCCCCTTGTACCTTTTTAATCATAGCCCCCCTTGTACCTTTTTAATCATCCCCCCTTGTACCTTTTTAATCAAACCCCCCTTGTACCTTTTTAATCATCCCCCCTTGTACCTTTTTAATCATACCCCCCCTTGTACCTTTTTAATCATCCCCCCCTTGTACCTTTTAAATCATACCCCCCCTTGTACCTTTTAAATCATACCCCCCCCATTGTACCTTTTTAATCATACCCCCCTTGTACCTTTTTAATCATCCCCCCTTGTACCTTTTTAATCATACCCCCCCTTGTACCTTTTTAATCATCCCCCCCTTGTACCTTTTTAATCATACCCCCCCTTGTACCTTTTTTAATCATCCCCCCTTGTACCTTTTAATCATACCCTGCCTTGTACCTTTTTAATCATACCCCCCTTCTACATTTTTAATCATACCCCCCCTTGTACCTTTTTAATCATACCTCCCCTTGTACCTTTTTAATCATACCCCCCTTGTACCTTTTTTAATCATCCCCCTTGTACCTTTTTAATCATACCCCCCTTGTACCTTTTTAATCATACCCCCCTTGTACCTTTTAAATCATACCCCCCCATTGTACCTTTTTAATCATACCCCCCCTTGTACCTTTTTAATCATCCCCCCTTGTACCTTTTTAATCATACCCCCCCTTGTACCTTTTTAATCATACCCCCCTTGTACCTTATTAATCATCCCCCCCTTGTACCTTTTTAATCATCCCCCCTTGTACCTTTTTAATCATACCCCCCCTTGTACCTTTTTAATCATACCCCCCCTTGTACCTTTTTAATCATCCCCCCTTGTACCTTTTAATCATACCCTGCCTTGTACCTTTTTAATCATACCCCCCTTCTACCTTTTTAATCATACCCCCCTTGTACCTTTTTAATCATACCTCCCCTTGTACCTTTTTAATCATACCCCCCCTGTACCTTTTTAATCATCCCCCCTTGTACCTTTTTAATCATACCCCCCTTGTACCTTTTTAATCATCCCCCTTGTACCTTTTTAATCATACCCCCTTGTACCTTTTTAATCATACCCCCCTTGTACCTTTTAAATCATACCCCCCATTGTACCTTTTTAATCATATCCCCCTTGTACCTTTTTAATCATACCCCCCTTGTACCTTTTTAATCATATCCCCCTTGTACCTTTTTAATCATACCCCCCCTTGTACCTTTTTAATCATCCCCCCTTGTACCTTTTTAATCATACCCCCCTTGTACCTTTTTAATCATCCCCCCTTTTACCTTTTTAATCATACCCTGCCTTGTACCTTTTTAATCATACACCCCTTGTACCTTTTTAATCATACTTCCCCTTGTACCTTTTTAATCATACCCCCTTGTACCTTTTTAATCATCCCCCCTTGTACCTTTTAAAGCATACCCCCCTTGTACCTTTTAAATCATACCCCCCCATTGTACCTTTTTAATCATACCCCCCTTGTACCTTTTTAATCATCCCCCCTTGTACCTTTTTAATCATACCCCCCTTGTACCTTTTTAATCATACCCCCCTTGTACCTTTTTAATCATCCCCCT